>NC_051311.1:23783516-24086547 GCF_015220235.1 Choloepus didactylus
GTGATAAGGGATTGTGGGCCTGTATCAATTCAGTTATAGATATTAACACTAAAAACTACAATTAAACATAGAAATACAATAAAAAAGCCAGATTAGGTTGCTATCTAAATTTATATGCAGGCACACTAAAACACACTACAAAAGGAAAGAATAATAATCAAATGATTGCATCAGACCTGTCAGTGGGAAATATTCCTGGGCCTGTCACACTCATGTGCTTGTATCCATTCAAGATATTTAAAAAATAAAGTTGATCAAACATAAGCAAGCTTATTGTTTAAAACTGAGTTTCCAATAATGGAGACATTGAGTCTGGTCAATATTAAAATCTGACAAATGAGTAAGTTATCAGAAATATAAGCTACTAGACCTTTAGGGGAAAAATTTAACTATATTTGTATTTGAATTATTTTGAATTATTTTTATGAAAGCGATCACCATTCCCCCAATCCTAAAGCAGTTTCTCAATTTATCACTGGGAAGCAACATTTATTCTATTATATTTAATTGAAATGAAACTTCCAAAAAGACTTCTTTGTAGTATCTGGAAAATGAGATTCAGGTTTTACCAATTTTTAGTCCTCTTTAAACATCTGATGCTACTAATTTTATCTTACACTCTTCTTTTTACTATCAGTACAGAGAATGTTCATTTCTTCACTTGGTCTAGTGAATTTATGATCTGTTTAATGTTCTGGGAAAACCCAAGAATGACTATGGTTTGTTGATTTCTGGTGGGTATAGTAGGTACAAGTTCACAGAAATGTTGCTGTATTAGGTTACTTTCTTAGGGTAGAATAGGAACATGTTGAATGTAAAGTAGTTATTTTAGGTAGTTGTCTTTTTCTTATTCCCTTGTTTTGGTATGTTTGAAATGTTTTTTTATCATGTTTTTAAAAAATTTTAATAGTTAATAGTTAATTTAAAAAAAAAAAAAGCAATGAAAAAAATATGCACAGCCCGCCTGAGGAGCTGGTGGAGAATGCAGGGGTATTGGGCTTCCCCACCTCGATGGTTGCTGATGTGCTCACAGACATTAGGGACTGGTGGTTTGATGGGCCGAGCCCTCTACCACGGGACTTGGCCTTGGGAAGACTGTTGCTGCAAAGGAGAGGCTAGGCCTGTCTATAATTGTGCCTGTCTCCTCTTGAATGCCTCTTTGTTGCTCAAGTGTGGCCCCCTCTCTCTAGCTAAGCCAATTTGGCAGATGAAATCACTACCCTCCCTGCTCCGTGAGATCTGACACCCAGGGGTGTAAATCCCCCTGGCAACGTGGAATAGGACTCCCAGGGAGGAATCTGGACCCAGCATCATGGGATGGAGAACATCTTCTTGACCAAAAGGAGGATGTGAAAGGAAATGAAATAAGTTTCAGTGGCTGAGAGATTCCAAAACGAGCCAAGAGGTCGCTCTGGTGGGCACTCTTAAGCACAATATAGACAACCCTTTTTAGGTTCTAATGGATTGGAATAGCTAGCAGTAAATACCTGAAGCTATCAAACTACAACCCAGAACCCTTGAATCTTGAAGACGATTCTATAATGATGTAGCTTATGAGGGGTGACAATGTGATTGGGAAAGCCATATGGACCACACTCCCCTTTGTCCAGTATATGGATGGATGAGTAGAAGAACGCGGGCAAAAAAAAAAAAAAAAAAAAAAAAAGCATCTAGTGTTCTTTTTCACTTTAATTTTTATTCTTATTATTTTTGTGGGGGTGGTAATGAAAATGTTCAACAATTAATTTTGGTGATGAATGCACAACTATATTATGGTATTGTGAATAACTGATTGTATGCTTTGTATGACTGCATGGTATGTGAATATATCTTAATAAAATTGAATTAAAAAAAACCTCCTTTCTTTGCCATGTTTTTGTGATACTTGATGAGTTGAAAGGTAAATGAAAACAAATTGATCTCATGTAACTATAACTAAGCATATATGGATTCTCTTCTCTAATACTATATTGCCAAGTCAAGCTCATGCTGCATTTTAACTTAAAAAACAATATTTCCCAAAATCTGTTTAATGTTCAATCAATCATTAGAAGAGCCTTATAAAACTAAAGGTTTAGTTAACTCATATTCTTATTACCTCAAAATTCTTGGTTCACATGGTCTTATTGATGCCATCTCAAAGATTGTTAATTAATGCAAAAGTTCTTAAAAATTGGAGAAAATAGTCAATGATTTTTTGCCCATGCTAAAACTAAGCTAAATATTCAGAAGTTCCAAAAATATTATTGACAAAAAACACATACATATACACAATATCAACCAGATAACCAACTTGTCATGTCTGCTTTGAATATGTAATATCTTAGATTTTTATGATAATTCATCTGGATCATTTAGAAAACAACTTCAGTGAAAAGAATTTTTGAAGAATAAGATTCCCTGATGATTTTAATTTTCTGAAATCCTAAGAAATTACTAAACATTCTTATTATGCCTAAAACATATTGATCTTTCAAAAATTTCTGTTGTAAATGTTTGTGATATATTAGCTTAATGAATATAAAATTGAAGAACCAAAGACTGCCATTAGTAGAATATATTTAATTTTATTCCTTCACAAATAATTTACTTTGTATTATTTCTTTGGAAAGTGTCCCTTATAAGTCTCCATGATTGTTTCCTTATAGTTTAGTTCTAATAATAGTGTTGTTTATGTTGAAGTACTAGTTTGATTCTGGTTTTCTAATGATGACAATATAACATAATTTTCCTCTTTTTTGGCAAGCTGAAAGGAAGTTCACAGATAAAATAAACATAAATGCTGATTCCTGTAAGTGACTATTAGTACACTCTGGTTCCCATATTCAGGTTATTTATTTGTTTGTTTATATACCTGTATAATACACATGCATTTTTTTAAAAAAAATCATATAAATGTAAGCCAATGTTCCTCTTTCTTTTTCTCCCAAATCTTTTCCATGCGCAAGTTCCAAAGCAAGTTCCATTATAAACCAATACTATTCCAACACACTAAAACCTAAAAAGGAATAATTATATAATGCATACAAATAACCTCCAGAATGACCTCTCAACTCCATTTGAAATCTCTCAGCCACTGAAAATACATTTTGTTTCATTTCTCTTCCCCCTTTTGGTCAAGAAGGCTTTCTCAATCCCAAGTCCCACCAAACTCATGACTTCTAAAACTAAAAATAGCATCCTATGTTGAAGCCTAAGCTTATAAAAATTAAGTGGAATGATGTCATAAGGTATTCAATATTGAAATTGACACAGGTAAATAGAAGCTAAAACAAGGAGAAATGATAATAGTAACTGTAATGTAATAAGAAGAATGACACTAATAATTTATAATGATAATGATAGTAGAACCTGGTATTTACAGTATGTCAGAAAACTTTGACAGTGATTCTTTTTACCCCTATGAACAAACATTTGCCAAGTACAGTCAACTTTACTTTCCAAATATATCTCAACTCCGTTCACTTTTTATGCAATTTTATTAAAATGTGTTCACACAGTATACGATATATCCAAGTATACAATCAATGGCTCCCAGTATCATCAAATAGTTGTGCAATCATCACCACAATCAATTTTAGAACATTTTCATTACTCTAAGTTATAATAATAAGAAGAAAATAAAATAAAAATATAAAATAAAATCCAAAACATCCCATATCCTTTATTCCCCCTATTGTTGACCCCTAGAATTTAGTGTGGTACATTTGTTACTGTTGATGAAAGAATATTAAGATATTACTGTTAATTATAGCCCATAATTTGCTAACAGGTACATTTTTCTCCCATATACCACTCTATTATTAACCCTTGTAGCATTATTAACCCTTGTACATTTGTTCTAGTTCATGAAATAACTTTTTTATATTTGTACTGTTAATCACAGTCATTGTCCACCACAAGATTCACTGTGTTATACATTCCCATGTTTTCACCTCTAGCTTTCATTCTGGTGGCATACATAACTCTAAACTACCCCTTTCAACCACATTCACTCACAATTTAGCATTATTAATTATACTTACAATAATGTGCTTCTATTACCTCTATCTGTTTCCAAACTTTTAAATTCAACCTAAACATTCTGCACATATTAAGCAACTGTTCCCCATTCTGTACCCTCATTCTGGTAACCTATATTCTAGATTTGTCTATGATTTTACATATTATAATTAGTTTATATTAGTGAGATCATACAATATTTGTTATTTTGTGTTTATTTCATTCAACATAATGTCTTCAAGTTTCTTCCATGTTGTCACATGCTTCATTGCTTCTTACTGCTGAATAATACATCATATGCATATACCACATTTTGTTTATCCATTCATATACATGGATGGATACTCGGGTTGTTTCCTTCTTTTGGTAATTTGAATAATGCCACTATGAACACTGGTGTGCAAATGTCTGTTCTCATCCCAGCTTTCAGATCTTCTGGGTATACTGTGAATATCAGGGCTGCTGGATCATAGGACAACTCTATACTTAGCTTTCTGAGGAACAGCCAAACCATCTTCCACAGCAACTGTACCATTTTACATTCCAAGGGGCAATGAATAAGTGTTCCTATTTCTCCACATCCTCTCCAACACTAACAATTTCCTGTTTGTTTAATAGTGGCCATTCTAGCAGGTGTGAAATGATATCTCATTGTGGTTTTGAGATACGGTTCCCTAATAGCTAGTGAAGATGAGCATCTTTTCTTGTGCTTTTTAGCCATTTGTATTTCTGCTTTGGAAAAATGTCTATTTATGTCTTTTGCCCAGTTCTAATTGGGTTGTTTGACTTTTTATTGTGGAGTTGTAGAATTTCTTTATATATTCTGGATATCAACCCCTTATCAGATATGTGGTTTCCCAATATTTTCTCCCATTGAGTCGACTACCTTTTCACCCTTTTCATAAAGTCCTTTGAAGCACAGAAATAACCAGTTTTGAGGAGGTCTCATTTACCTAGTTTTACTTTCATTGCTTGTCTTATGGGTGTAAAGTCTGAGAAGCCACCTCTTATCACTAGATCTTGAAGATGTTTCCCTACATTTTCTTCCAGGAATTTTATGGCACTGGCTCTTATGTTCAGGTCTTTGATGCATTTTGAATTAATTTGTGTATGGGGTGTGAGATAGAAATCCTCTTTCATTTTTTTGGATATGGATATCCAGTTCTCCCAACACCATTTATTGAAAAGACTATTCTGTCCCAGTTGAGTAGATTTCAGAATCTTGTCAAAAATCAATTGACCGTGGGTCTGCGGGTCTATTTCTGAGTGCTCAATTTGATTCCATTGATCAATATGCCTATCTTTATGCCTGTACCATGCTATTTTGAACTCTGTGGCTTTATAAAATGCTTTAAAGTTAGAAAGCATGAATCCTCTCACTTCATTCTTCTTTTTCAAGATGCTTTTGGCTCTTCTAGGCTCTTGCTCTTCCAAATAAATTTGATAATTAGGTTTCCCATTTCTGCAAAGTATGCTGTTGGAATTTTGATTGGTATTGCATTGAATCTATAGATGAATTTGGGTAGAATTGACATCTTAATGACATTTAGCCTTCCAATCCATGAACATGGGATGTCTTTCCATTTATTTAGGACTGCTTTGATTTCTTTTAGCAATGTTTGTAGTTTTTTTGTACAGGTTCTTTACATACTTAGTTAAGTTTATTCTTAGATATTTAATTCTTTTAGCTTCTATTGTAACTGGAATTTTTTTCTTGATTACCTCCTCAGATAGTTCATTACTAGTGTACAGAAATTCTACTGGTTTTGGCATGTTGATCTTGTATCCCACCGCTTTGCTTGACTCATTTGTTTGCTCATGTATGTTTGTCATAGTTTTTTTTATTTTTTCCCCTAAATATAGGATCATGTTGCCTGCAAACAGTGAAAGTTTTACTTCTTCCTTTCTGATTTGGGTACCTTTTATTTCTTTTTCTTCCCTAATTGCTCTAGCTAGAACTTCTAGCTCAGTGTTGAATATCAGTGGTGACAGCGTGCATCCTTATTTTGTTCCTGATCTAAGGGGGAAAGCTTTCAGTTTCTCACCATTGAGTACAATGTTAGCCATGGATTTTTCATATACATCCTTTATCATATTGTGGAAATTTCCTTTGAGTCCTGCCTTTCCTGCTTTTTTAGACCATTCACTTCTTTTTATACTCCTCTGCTACAATTGTCTGCTCACTAGCTACCAAATTTCCATCTCTCAGGCAATGCTGCACAGTGAAGCCAGAGTGCCTTTTTCAACAAAACATGATTGCTATCCCATAAATAAAACTTTCTGATGTCTTCCCATCACTCTGAGATAAACAACAAACATCTTCAAATGACTTAGATGGCTTTGCCCAAGTCTTCACCTCCATCATCACTTCACATCACTTCTGGACTCTTTCCCTATGGTCTAGCCATGTTACCTCCATTCCATCAATTGCTCCAATACTGTGCTCCCTTCTCCTTCAGAACATTTGTACGTATTGATTCCTCTGCCCCAAAATCCTATTCATTTAACTAAACCTTACTTTTTTTTCCTTGATCATATGACACAAAAATTTAAACATTGGAATATATAAGCATATCTTTCCAGTAAAATATCAAAATATTTTTAAAATTCTTAAACTTGAGAAATATTTTCTTAAATTAATCTATAACTAGGGTATGAGAATATTCAAATCCATTATTAATAATTTAAAACTTTCACATAATACAGGTACCCCTTCAGTCCTATTCCCATAAAGCAATACCTTTAAAGTTTTTTAAATTGTATTTAAGTTGTTACCTTCCCTTCTGTAAACAACATCAATACTTCTTAATATAGCAATTGTACACTACATATACAATGATAGAAAAGGCTTTATCAGACTGTTCCCTTTCCTACAAATTTTAATAATTTTATTATTGTTTTAATATTTTAATAATTTATATTAAATAAAATTAATACTATGTTAATAACTTACATTGTTTAATAACTTAATATGTTAATTAAATTTAAAATTTTAATATTAAAATAATTAAATGTTTTAATAATTTCATAATAATTTTTTACTTTGCAACTTTATATGATACTCTTGAGCATCTATTACTTGAGTCATGAATCTTCAACAGTATCTCTTGTCCATCACTACATAATAAAAGGAGAATATTACCTATAGCCTCCTGCTACCTCCCTTAGGTAAAAAAAAAAAAATTGTCAGCTCTAACATCATTGTTATAGTGTAAATATTGACAACATTTTATTCTTTTTAATAATTTTGTCTTTTTCTTTTGACTAAAGATTGGTTCTAAAATTTTGGAAACCATTAAATATTGTATTAATAGGATCAGGTTAATATTTTTACTACATAGCTAATTGGTGAACTCTGGCTATTTCTTTCATGAAATCTATGCCACTTAAAAGAGAAAGTTTCAAAAACATAGTCCACATGTAGCTTTAAAATGTGTTTTATACTGGTTTACTTCATTTTTGAATCAGGATTTTCTTTTCCTTTCTTTTCCCCTCTCCTTTTGGACGTCTCCTTTTTCCTTCTTTATTAGAATAATCATAAACCTTTGAAAATTTTATTTCTATTACCTTCCAGTTTCGTATTTGTTGTCACTGTTGCTTGGATTTCATTGGATTTTTATATTTGAAGGTGTTCTTCATTCTTTTTAGAGCACTTTAGCATCCTGGTCTCCTTTAAATAAATTCTTTTTAGCCCTGCATAACATCTGTTCCACCAGCATAACATCTGTTCTACTAGCATTGCATTTCATTGGAATCTTGTTATTTCCATAAATTTTTATATATCATTTTTTTCTTTTCCTTGCTTTTTTTTTAACTTTCAGGATTAAGTCATTTTTCCTTTTGCAGAAAGTGTATGTATGAATTCGTATTCTGAGACTTTGCATGACTGAATACGGTTTTTTCTTGTTTACTTGATTTATAGATTTTCTTGATACAAACTTCTAGGAGAAAAGCTTTTTCTCTCACATCTTTGGAAATCACACTTCCCTGTAGCCTGGAAATCATTGCTACTGATGAAAAATCTGATTTTTTTTCATTTGTAAGGATTTTTTAAAAATTCTTTCTTTTAATCTCTTTACTTTAGAAGCTTTTCGAGACCTATAAATTCAGTATTATTTAAAATCATAATGATTGTGTCTAGTGATATCAATTAGTACCACAAAGATACACTGTAGAAAAAAACCACAAAATTTATTTGCTTTAAACAGTTGTTTATTCTCATAGTTTTACAAGTCAATTGAGGGAAGGCTCTTTTAAGCTAAGCTCAACCAGACAGTTCTGCTCTGCTTCATGGACCTTTCATCCTTTTCCTGGGATCAGTTAGCTTGTCTGGGCATGATATTATAATGATATTGACAAAGACACAAGTAGGAAATCCATTACATGTGTTTTTCAAACCATAGGAGAAGCCATGCATGCTAACTTTTCATAGGCCAAAGAGAGTTGCATGGTTGTGTGTAAGATTAAGGGATAGAAAAATATACCATACCACTGTAGTGGGAGAAACTGCAAAGTCAAATGGAAAATGATATGGAGGCGGGTAATGGTGAAGACATGGGGCCATGAAACATTTATCTACTCCATTGATTGGAGATATTTTCTTCCCTTAATATTACCCAACAGTGTCATTTTTATTATTGTCTGCTTTTTTTTTTCAATTGAAGCATTCATGGTTGTGTATTTTTAAGCTCTGTAATTTTCTTGTATTTTATTATTTGACAACTTTCCCCTCTCTTTGCACTATCCTAAGTTTCTTTAATACTGATTCAGAATTAATCTGAGACTACCACTCCTGGATCAATCTTAATAACTCTTATTTTTTCTCTCATATATGTCCATACTTTGCCCCTTTGCTCCACATACAAAATGCAATATTCCACTCTTTTATGAATATATTTTTACTTTAGAAATCCATTCATTTTATTTTGACTTTTTCTTACATTCTGAATTTTTGTAACATCTTTATTCATTTATTAATAATTTTTGTTAAAGAATTATAAGTTTACAGAGATATCATGCACAACATATATAAAATACATAGATCCCATATACTACCCTATTATTAACACCTTGCATTAGTAAGGTATATTTGCTATAATGCATGAAAGCACATTTTTATAATTGTACTATTAACTATAGACTATCACTTACAATAGGGTCCACTGTGTTGCACAGTCTTATGTTTTATCTTTGAATTTTTATTGCACTAGCATATATACAACATTAAATTTCCCTTTTAGCCACAATCACATACTTAGTTTTCCATACTTAGCTTCCCGAGGAACTTCCAAACTATCTTCCAGAGTGGCTGCACCATTTTACATTCCTATCAGCAATGAATGAGTGTTTTGATTTCTCCACATCCTCTCCAACACTTGTAGTTTTCTTTTTTTTTTTTTAATAGTAGCCACTCTAGTGGGTGTGAAATGGGGTGTGGTTTGAATTTGCATTTCTCTAATAGCTGATGATGTTGAGCATTTTTTCACTTACTTGTTTAGCCATTTATATATTCTTTTTTTGGAGAAATGCCTATTCAAGTGTTTTGCTGATTTTTAAATCGAGGTGTCTTTTTTTGTCTGTAGGATTTCTTTTTATATTCTGGATATCAAACCCTTATTGGATATGTGGTTTCCAAATATTTTCTCCCATTGATTAGGTTGCCTTATTAATTTCATGATAAAATTATTTGATGCACAAAAGTTTCTAATGTTGATGAGGTCCCATTTTCTATATTTTTTATTTTGCTGCTTGTGTTTTGGGTGCAAAGTCTAAGAAACCATTGCCTACAAAATATCCTGAAAATGCTTCCCTATAGTTTCTTCTAGGAATTTAAAGTCCTAATTCTTACATTTGGGCCTTTGATCAATTTTGAATTAATTTTTGTGTGGTATGAAGCAGAGGTCCTCTGTCATTCTTGTGCATATTGATATCTAGTTCAAGAAGCACCATTTGTTGAGGAGATTATTCTTTCCCTGAGTGGACTCTGCAACCTTGTCAAATATCAATTGGCCATAGATGTGAGGGTCTACTTCTGAACACTCAATTTGATTCCATTGTTCTATGTATGTATATCCTTGTGCCAATGCCATGTCATTTTTATCACTGTAGCTCTATAATAAGATTAGAGACAGAAAATGTGGGTTTTCCAATTTCATTCTTCTTCAAGATGGCTTTGGCGATTGGCATTTCCAGTTCTGAATTGAGATTGAGATTGCCTTCAATCTATAAATCATTTTGGTAGAATTGACATCTTGAAAATATTTACTCTTCTAATCCATGAACATGGAATGTCCTTCCTGTTATTTAGGTCTTCCTTGATTTCTTCTAGCAAAGTTTTGTAGTTTTCCATGTATAAGCCCTTTACATCCTTGGCTAAATTTATTCCTAGATATTTGATTCTTTTAGTTGCTACTTTAAATGGATTCATTTTTTCTGAATTTCCTCCTCAGATTGTTTGTTTCTAGTTAGATCATACTTTTTGTCCATTCTGTCAATCTATGCCATTTGGGGGTGGGTGGAAAGTTTAATCCACTAACATTCAGTGTTATTACTGTAAAGGCTGTACTTCTGTCATTTTGTACATTGTTTTTTATATGTCATATTTTTTGTCTCATTTCCTTTATTGAAGCCTCCTTTTAGTACAGTGATCTTTTGTGATATATCTGACTGATTCCTTTCTAATTTCTGTTTCTCTATATTGTAAAAATACATCCTTAGTGGTTAACCTGGGGTTTGTATTACACAATCTACATCTATAACCTACTAATTTGAGAAGATACCATCTTAGCTTCAATAACACACATATTCTCTGTTCCCATATGCCTCTGTTTCCCCTCTTTATTTTTGCTTTTGTCCCACATTACCCCTTTAATGTGTTCATTATCAGGAAATATGGCTTTTTTTTGTTCAATTTAATTCTGACTCTTAGAGTAGAGTTATATACTGAGGATACAGTACTATTGTTTTTTTCTTTAATTCAGTTTTATTGAGATATATTCACATACCATACAATCATCCCCAGTTTACAATCAGTTGTTCACAGCACCATTATATAGTGGTGCATTCACCACCACATTCAATTTTTGAACATTTCCATTGCAATACACAAAAGAGAATAAGAATAAAAGTTAAAGTAGAAAAGAACACCCAAAACATCCCACCCCCGTCACTCCCTCTTATTCATTTACTTTTTGTCCTCATTATTCTATTCATCTGTCCACACACTGTATAAAGGGAGTGAGAGCCACAAACTTTTCATAATCACAGTCATACAGTGTAAGCTATATAGCTATGCAATTGTCTTCAAGAGTCAAGGCTACTTGGGTTGCAGTTCAACAGTCTCAGGTACTTCCTTCTAGATTTTCCAATACACTAAAAACTAAAAAGGGGTATCTATATAATGCCTAAGAATAACCTCCAGAATGACCTCTAGACTCTATTTGAGATCTTTCAGCCACTGAAACTTTATTTTGTTTCATTTTGCTTCCCCCTTTTGGTCCAAGAAGGCCTCCTCAATCCCACAATGCCAGGGCCAAGTTCATCAGCACAAGTCATGTCCCACACTGACAGTGAGTTCCACACCCCTGGGAAATAATCATTAAAGCTCAGGACTATATGTAACTGCTGTAAGAGCTTAAAATCTAGGAACCTTTACAGTAAGATTTCTCCTGACAACCTTTGCTCTCAGACTCAATTCACAGAGTTTGCACATTATATTCAGTCCAGATTAGTGAGGCATTGTTTTTCTTTTCATTTCTGGTTTATTTCACTCAACATACTGCCCTCAATGTCCATTCACCTCACAACTTCTCTCCTTGTAGCAGTTCGATATTCCATTCACAGATTGCCATTCCATTCATCAGTTTATGTACTCTTAGGTCACCTCCATCCACTGCAAATCATGAATACTGACACCATAAACCCCACTGTGCAAATGTCTGTTCATGTCCCTCTTTTGCGTTCCTCCAAGTATGTACCCAGTAACCAAGTTGCAGGACCATATGGCAACCCCACACTTAGCTTCCTGTGGAACCAGCACACTGCCCTCCAGATGGGCTGCACCATTCTACTTCCCTATTGATGGTGATTAGGTATATCATTTTCTCTACATTTTCTCCCTTTTCTCGTTTTTAAGATGGTTTTGTTCACACACTACACATTCCGTCCTAAGTAAATGATTAATGGTTCCCTGTGTAATCACATAGTTATGTATTCACCAACACTATCTACTTAAGGGCATTTCTACTTCTTCCACAAAGAAATAGGAAGAGGTGAAAAAAATAAGAAAAAAGAGAAAGAAAGAAAAAAAGTGACAACTAAGAAGCAACAAAAGAAAAAATAAATTTAAAATAAAATACAATAAAAAAGTCAAACACCAACACCAACACCAAGAATCCCCATACTCCTCTCTTATATCCCCCACTTATATTCATTTAGATTTGGTATATTACCTTTGTTACGATTAGTGGAAGCATATTATAATGTTACCATTAACTATAACCTCTAGTTAGTATTGTTGCATATTTTTCTCCAATACTACCCCGTTTTTAACACCTTGCAAAGTTGACATTCATTTGTTCTCCTTCATGTAAAAACATATTTGTAAATTTAATCACAATCATAGACCATTCTAGGTTTCATTAAGTTATGCAGTCCCAGTCTTTATCTTCTATCCTTTTCCCTGTCATCCTTCCTGCCCCTACTCTTCATCCTTTGACCTTACTCACAGTCATCTTTGTTCAGTGTAATTACATTACTGTGTTACCATCACTCAATACTGTGCTCCAAACCTCTCTCTCCTGTCTTTTCCTATCTGACTGTAGTGCTCCCTTTAGTATTTCTCATAGAGCGGTTATATTTTTCACAAACTCTCTCAGTGTCTGTCTGAGAATATTTTAAATTCTCCCTCATTTTTGAAGAATAGCTTCTCTGTATAGGTTGGTAGTTCCCCTCCTTCATATATCATGCCATTGCCTTTTCACCTCCATGGTTTCTACTGAGAAATCCACACATAGTCGTATCAAGACTCCCCTTGTATGTGATGGATCGCTTTTCTCTTGCTGCTTTCAGAATTCTCTCTTTGTCTTTGAAATTTGATAATCTGATTATTAAGAGTTTTTTTTTTTGCATAGATCTATTTGGATATATGCTGTTTGGGACACATGGTGCTTCTTGGATCTGTAATTTTATGTCCTTCCTAAGAGATGGGAAATTTTCAGTTATTATTTCCTCCATTATTGTTTCTGCCCCTTTTCCCTTCTCTTCTTCTTGGACACCTGTGACATATACATTTGTGCACTTCGTGTTGTCATTCACTTTCCTAAGATGCTACTCACATTTTTCCTTCTTTTCCCTACCTGTTTTTTTGTGTGTAGGATTTCAGATGTCTTTGCCTCCAGCTCATGAATCTTTTCTTCTGCCTCTTTAAATCTGCTGTTGTATGTCTCCATTGTGTTTTTTATCTATTGTATTGTGCCTTTCATTCCCATAAGTTCTGCAATTGTTTTTTCATAGTTGTGATTTCTTCCTTATGTTTGCCTAATGACTTTTTATATCTTTCATCTGTTTTGTCATATCTTCCCTTAAGTCATTAATTTGATTTTTGAATAGATTTAGCATACTTTTTTGAAGACCTTTAATTAGTTGGTTCAATTCCTGCATCTCAGTTGAAGTGTAAGTTTGTTTCTTTGGGCCATATTTTTGTTTTTTCTAAGGTGAAATCAAAATCTTTTGTTGTCTAGGCATCTGATTTCCTTGATTTCCCCAATCAAGATTTTCTCAGACCAGATGGGTCCAGGTCAAAGGAGGGTGTAGTCAGTATCAGGTTTCCCTGAGGGTGTGTCCTAGAAGATCAGCAGATTTTCCTCTAAGGCCTCCAGACTCAGTGCTTTTCCTATCCTGCCCAGAAAGTGGCACCCATCAGCCTGCAGCTCTCCACCAGTGCAAAGAGGTGTGGTCCCCTTAATTCATAGTGGGCCAAGTCCTGGTCAGGGGCTGCAGGTGTCAGAAGTCAAGCTTAAGTTTTTTCTGGTTTGTTTGCTTTCCCCCAGGCCCTGGGGTCTGTGTTCCTTGAGGAAGGGCCACTTCTTGTGCTGGGCTCTGGCTCCCTTTTCTTAGGGAAGATATGCTCCCAGGGAGTTCTCTTCTACACTTGAATTTCTCCTTTGTTTCTCTAACACTCTTAATTCCACCCTTGTCTGGCTCAGTGGCTGACAGTTTGAAAGGCCTGGGGCTTTTTCTAATGAACTGCTTAGAATGAGAAAAAAAAAAAAAAACAGGAAAAAGAGCAGAAGCCACATTTCAGAGCCAGTCTCCTGCCCCTCAGTATCACCAGTTGACTATAGTTTGTACCCAGTTCTCTGTGTCCCTTTTCTTTGGGAGACAGCCACTTTCCAGCACTCTGAGCTCATCCATCTCCAAAAGCCTCTGCCTTTATTTAGCCATGTATTTTTTTTTCTTCAGCCATGCCTCCTCTCTGGAAGGAGGAACCTCAGATTCCTACTTGCTCAGGACCCATCTGTGCCTGCAGCTTGCATTCAGCAGTCCAAATTTGTTAAATTAAAACTGCAATTGGGGTTTAGTTGAGCTACATTCCCTTTCTCTCTGCAGAGTCTGCTGATTTCTCCCACAGTGAGGTTTTGCATTTCAGCCTCCCATGTTGGGGGGAGGGTCGCCAGCTCTGTGGTTCTAACTTTTATGCTGTGACCTCAGCAGTTCCACCCATTCCTGACTGGTGTACAATGTGTGAAGAGTCACAGATGTCCCCCAAAAGTTGTTCCAGACTATTTACTAGTTGTTCCTGGCTATTTACTAGTTGCTTTAGAGGACTAACTAAATTCCAAACTTCACTATACCACCATCTTTCCCTGCCTACTATTGGGTTTTGCATTTACCCCTTTGGTTATCTTTATTGAAGATCTTCACTTCTTCACACTACTCCAAGCCCCTCCCTCCTGTCTTTTCCTTTCAACCTGAAGATGTCCATTTAGGAATTCTTATATGGCAGGTCTTTTGTTGATGAACTCTCTCAGTTTCTATTTTTCTGCAAATATTTTAAATTCTCCCTCTATTTGAAAGGACAACTTAACTGAATAACAAATTTTCAGCTAGCATTTTTTCTCTTTTGATACATTAAACATATCAAACCACTGCCTCCTTGCCTCTGTGGTTTCTGATGAGATATTTTGTCTTATTGAAGATCCCTTGTATGTGACAAATCATTTTTCTCTTGCTGCTTTCAGACTTTTCTCTTTATATTTGATATTTGGCATTCTTATTAGCATATGTCTTGGACTAGGTCTAATAGGGCTTATTTTGTTTGCAGAACACTGTGTTTCCTGGATATAAATGTGTGTGTGTGTATGTGTGTGTGTGTGTGTGTGTGTGTGTATTTTATAAGAGTGGGAAATTTTGGCCATTATTGCTCAAATTTTGTTTCCATCCCTTTTCCCTTCTCTTCTCCTTTCTGGGACACCCATGATGCGTATGTTTTTATGCTTCATACTGTCATTAATGTTCCTGAGAAACTGCTCAATTTTTTCTATTCTTTTCTCTTTCTGGTCTTCTGACTATGATTTCAAATGTCTCGTCTTCTAGTTCACTGCTTCTTCCTCTGCATGTTCTAATCTGCTGTTATATGCCTCTTCTGCATTTTTGTCTCTGTTATTACACCTTTCATCCCCATGATTTCTGTTAGGTTCTTTTAAAACTTTTGAATTCTTCTTTGTGCTCACATATTGTCTTCTTAATATACTTTAGCTCTATTTCCATCATTAGTTTATTTCTATCCATATTTTAGTTTATCTCCTTGAATTGATTTAGGAAGTTTGTTTGAACTTCTTTGATTAGTTTTTCCAAATTCTGTGTCTCCTCTGAAGCTTTAGTTTTTTTTCCCTTGACTGCATCATATCTTTCTGTTTCTTAGTATGTAAAATGTTTTGCTGATGTCTGGGCATCTGATTATTTTGATGTGTTAACTCTGAATGTCAGTTTCTTCCACTTGTCCCAACTTATGCTGGACCTTTAGAGTAGCCTGTGTTTAGTTGTTCATATTTTCTCAGCTCTTCTACATGTGCTTTTTGCCCTGACTATATGATACAATTTTTAAAACTGCCCTTTTGTGTGCAATTGTTTTGCCTCCAGGATAAAGCTTCCTTTCCTCTGTTCCTTCTCCAGGAATCTTGATCTTTTATGTTTGTTTTTGTTTAGAATTTTCTCCCCTGCTCCTGTGCTTTTTTTTAAAATTCTCTCCCTACTCCATGTCCCCTTTTCCTTACACTTTTGAGTTCTGGGACCTGTCCTGTTTTACAGCAGTACAGTTTTTCCCTCTTTTGTTTTGTTTTGTTTCCTTGTGAATCTTTTCTGCCTCTTGTTCTCCAGTTTCTTCCCTGTTAGGGTATCTTGCCTTGTGGAGCCAAATGAGATCAATCTAGAAAGTTCTGTTTTGCATTTAGGTGATCCAGGAAACAGAGACTGGATTGTGTGTGTGCACCTCTTGCCAATAGTTCTGCCATAGTCTCCTTTTTTCCTGGTGGCCCTTTTGTATACAACACTTCTCAGCTGCTTGTGTTCCACCCTGGATCTCTGCAGACTTGAGTACCTGTTCCTGGATATGCATGGGGTTCTAACTCACTGCCCCAAGTGGCTCCATGGTCTGCATCCTCAGCAGGAGGGACCCAGGTATGCTGCCTCACATGACTCCTAAGCTACATGGGTCTGTGTCTGTACATCTTTCTACTTTTTAAAGAATGCAACAAATTCTCAAATAATTTTTGGAATGCTAATTAGAGGGATACTTATTTATGCTTTTCATCTTTTTCTGAATTATCCATGCATCAGAGAGAATTAGGTTTTCTGATTGTGTATTTTCTTCATTCCCTTCCTCTTTGGTGATGCTTAATTGTTTGTACCTATTTGAGGATAAAGGCTCATGAATGTATGCCCATTCTGTGTACATGTGAAATGCTTATTTATGGTAAATAAATGGGGACTGTATATTATACCACTGACCCCCTGTCAAAATTGTAGAAATTATTATGTTTTTCTTTTCTTCACATACTTTATTACTCAAGACTATCTTACTTCTAATCTTTTAGAAATTAATTTTAATCTTATGTTTTATTTTCTAATGCACTTTTTTATTGTGAACTTTAACATGTATACATAACAGTGATAACTTTTAGAGTACAATTTAACAAGTAGTTAGAGAGTAAATTTCAAAGAATATCATGGGTCACAGTTCCACAGTTTCAGCTATTTCCATTATTGTAAAATATAACGTGCATACGGAAAGGTGTTAGCTTTCATTGCACAGCTCAACAAGCATTTATATAGCTAATTCCAAAAATTGTTATGGGTCACAGTTACACAGTTTCAGTTCTTTCCTTATTATGCAGCATAGGGTATATACAGAAAGGTGAAGACTTTCAAAGCACAATTCAGTAAGTAGCTATAGAGCAAATTTCAAAGGATGCTATAGGGTACAGTTCCACCATGTCATTTACCTCCTTCCAGCTATTCCAACACCCCAGCATCTAAAATAAATATACATATATATATGAACATATATATATATAAAGTTTCAGTGTTTGTAGATCTTTGTTCACTCTTATCTTGTTTGTCGCTACCCATTCCTCTCACTTAATGTCTTTCTCCATTGTTGGCAGTGTCTAGACAGTGAGCACCCTAGCTTGTTCATATTGAAAAGGGGTGCCAACAGTATGGGGAAAGGGGCTGCATTTGATTGTTGTTCTTAAAGAGACTGTTGCCTCTGGGTTTTGGGACTTGTCTGGCATAGCAACACTCTGGTGGATGTAAGTTTCTGAGCACGAATATTTTATAGAATCTCAGGTAGGGACCTAGCTATTTGGGGACTATTTTTGGTAAGTAAGGTCATGGCTTACTGTGGCCATTTGGGATGTCTAACTGGAGCTTGTATAAAAGAAACTTTCAGGATAGCCTTTTGACTCATTTGGGATCTCTCAACCACTGTGACCTCAGCTTGTTACCTTTTTTTTTTTTTTTATTTTCCCCTTTTGGTCAAGTAGGCATTTTCAATACCTTGCTGCCAAGGCCTGGCTCATTCCTGGATGTCATATTCCATGTCACCAGAGAGATTCATTCCCCTGGGAGTCATGTCCCTCTTGGGGGTGGGGAGGTTAATGAATTTATTTGCCTAGTTGGGCTTAGAGAAAGACCACATCTGAGCAACAAAAGAGGTTTCCTGGAGCTGCCTTTTAGGCATGACTATAGGAGGGCTTAGCCTCCCATTTTCAATCCTAAGTTTCACAACAGCAAACCTCAAGTTAAGGGCTTGATTTATTAAGAAGTGGGTTCCTAATTTCAATTAATATATATTCCATCCCAAGCTAAATGTTCAGTTTCTTACATTATCTTCACTTAGTTGCGCAGTCCTCATCATTCTCAACTTCAAACAATTATCATAACATAATACATCCCAGAGCTCTTATCAGCTGCTAATAATTCATCCCTAGCATTACTGTAGTGTTGACACAATATTTCTATTAAGCATAGTCTTTAATATGTAATGGATAGCTTTTCCGTATATCACTCTATTGTTAACCCTCTGCACCAGTGTCATACCTTATAAGAATATCATGCTAACATTTATTTAGGTTTGTAGTGCTACTCTGTGGGTTACATGCCTTCAAACAGCCATTTATGAACATGTTCACCTTCAATGAGTCACTGATACTTATGTTCCCATTAACATCTGACCATGCCCATACCTCTAAGTTCAACCTCATTATCGTATCTGTACATACTAGATTATCATTACCCCTTCACTGGCTTCTGTCTATCTCTAGGTCCCCTATATTCTACATTATAAGACACATGTTTTACATTTTTCACAGAGTTCACATTAGTGGTAACATACAATATCTCTCCTTTTGTGTCTGGCTTATTTAATTCAGCATTATGTCTTCAAGGTTCATCCATGTTGCCATATGTTTCATGACCTCATTCCTTCTTGTTGCTGTGTAGTATTCCACGGTATACATACCATATTTTGTTTACTCTCTCACCTGTTGAAGGACATTTGGATTGTTTCCATCTCTTGGCAATTGTGAACAATGCCAATATGAACATTGGTGTGCAAATATCTGTTTGTGTCATTGCTTTCAGATCTTCTGGGTATATAGAGAAGTAAAATTTCTGGATCATAGGGTAACTAAATATCTGGTTTTCTGAGGAACCACCAAACTGTCTTCCAGAGGGGCCATACCCACTGATTGTACCATACAATCCCACCAGCAATGAATAAGGGTTCCAGTTTCTCCACATCATCTCCAGCATTTGTAGTTTCCTGTTTGCCATTCTTATTGGTTTGAGATTTTATCTCACTGTGGTCTTGATTTGCATCTCCCTAATAATTACTGAAGATGAACATTTTTTCATGCTTTTTTTTTTTAAGCTATTTGTATTTCCTCTTTGGAGAAATGTCTTTTCATATCTTTTGGCAATTTTATAATTGAGCTGTTTGTACTATTGTTGTTTAGTTGTAGGATAACTTTATATATGCAAGATATCAGTCTCTTATTAGATACATGGTTCCCAAATATTTTCTCCCATTGCATTGGTTGCCTCATCACCTTTTTGACAAATTCCTTTGAGGGACAGAAGCTTTTGATTTTGAGGAGTTACTATTTATCTATTTTTCTTTTGTTGCTTGTGCTTTAGGTGTAAGGTCTAAGAAGCAACCTCCTAACATTAGGTCTTGGAGAAGTTTTCCTACATTGTATTCCAGGAGTTTTATGGTACTGTCTCTTATATTGAAGTCTTTGATCCACTTTGAGTTAGTTTTTGTATAGGGTGTGAGATAGGGTTTATCTTTCATTTTTCAGATATGACTATCCAGTTCTCCTAGCCCCATTTGTTGAACAGACTGTTCTGTTCCAGTTCAGTGGATATGGGGGCCTTATCAAAAATCAGCAAACCATAGATCTGAGTGTCTATTTCTGAATTCTTGATTTGATTCTATTTATCAATGTCTATCTTTGTGCCAATACCATGATGTTTTGACTACTGTGGCTTTATAGTATGCTTCAAAGTCAGGAAGTAAGTTGTCCCACTTCACTTTTCTTTTTGAGAATGTTTTTAGCAATTCAAGACCCCTTTCCCTTCCAAATAAATTTGATAACTAGATTTTCCAAGTCTGCAAAGTAGGTTGTTGGAATTTTGATTGGAATCGCACTGAATCTGTAGATCAGTTTGGGTAGGATTGATATCTTAATGACATTTAGCCTTCCTATTCATGAACACAGAATATCTTTCCATATCCTCAGGTCCCTTTTTATTTACTAAAAGTAAAGTTAAATGATTCTGTGTAGAGGTCTTTTACATCCTTGGTTAAGTTTATTCCTAGGTACCTGATTTTTTTAGTTGTTATTATGATTATGTTTTCATAAGATCCACTCCTCTTCTCCTCATTGTTGAGAGTTATGTTTTTAAAATACTCCTTATTTATATCTTATGTAGTCTATTTGAATGTAATCTGAATTAATGTAGAATTAGAAAATGAATAAAATAAAAACATTTTTTAAAACACTTGTTAAGCAAAAGAACAGTGGCCACAAGTTCTCTGCAAAATCTCAAAATGTATTAATATGGTAATATTTAAAGCTATTTATTATTACTTATAGAAAAACAAAAGGTTAATCAACAGATTAGTTAATTATTATAATAATGATATTAGACTATTTATTTTGTGGTAAACTGTTTACTTGAATTCATGTACATACCCATAATGTGTTTGTGTGAGTAGGTGCTGGACAAATTTTTAATGACTGTAAAACATACAGTCATGACAGTTTTAGGAGAAAAAAATTTCCTGTACATTGTGGTGGTCTTCAAGTAGAGAATGACTTTTGTCATAATAATAAGAAAATGTAAGTGAAAAAGTTGACAGATTTGAGTCTATAACAATTCACACTTGTGCACTGCCAAAACTCTCAAAAACAACAAAAAATCCCATTATGAGAAAAGCTTTAAAGTAAATTAAAATGGGGAAAAGATTGTTGCAACATGTATGTTAATACATTTATGTTATTATGTTAACATTTGTGTTAATAGAGTTGATAGACAATAAAGAGCACTAGAAATTAATGCAAAACATATATCTCAAAATAAAATAAAATAAGGAAAATAAACAGTACTTTCGATCAGAGAATTACCAAATCCTAATAAACATATAAAACAATGCTCTTTTTCACAAGTGATAACATGCTAATTTAAATAAGATGTCATTTTTAACTTAACACTAAAATGTTTTAATATACAGAGAATTTCAAATGTTTACACTTAGGAAAAGAGCATTCTCATAAACTTTTATTGCATGAGATTTGTTGCAAAACTTTGGGATACAATCTGATAATGTAATGATCTACATGGATCATATGAAAGTAACTATATGAGTGAATTTATATGTATATTGAAGATATTTATTATTTATACTATCACATGTTGCAGAAGAAGAAATTGGTCAATTAACTACTAAATAATGGAATAAAAATGAACCATTAAAAGGGAAAATGTAGTTTGGTAAAAATGAGTTGCTTTTAATATCTTCTCACTTGTGTAAATATATATGTATTGACATGCATGTGTGTATATATGTGTGTGTATTAATGGTGATGAATTTTGGAAATAATGAAAGAATATTTTATTTTTCAATTTTATCAGTTTTTACTTCTGTATGCTTGGGCATTTTTAAAATGACAATCATTTTTAACAGTGTGTTAAATGTGATTTTTCATATTAAGACATTTAGAAGAAACCCTGTGAAAGGATAAAGTCATACATGAATTTTTGCTATACCTCCCTTTGACCCATGGGTTCTAATCACCCCTCCCTTAAATCTTGGCTGGCCTGAGTAACTTACTTCACAATAGAAAGTGGTATAAATAGTATTTTGAGATTTAAGAAACTAAGGCATGAGACACCTTGGTGCTTTCTCCCATTCTTCTACAAAACGTGTTCTTGTTCATTTTGTGAAAAGCCCAAGCAACCTTGTGGAAAATTCTGTGTGTGGAGGAAATAGCGCCCCTAGTGAATAGCCCTGAATGAGCTCCCATAAGAGAGCCAGCCCCAATTCGCCATCCATATGTGTGAGATAATTTGGAAGTGGATTCTCCAGCCTCAATCAAGCTGCACACCGGACGTCATATAGTACAAAACAAAACGCCCTAATAAGTCCTTCCCAAATTCCTGATCCCCAACATCATTTCACCACTTTGGGGGTAATATGATACACCAAAACAGTCAACCTGAACAAACCTGAAAGTCCAAGAACAAAACATTAGGCTCTACATTGCCCCTAAATCCAGGGGTCATCAATCTACAGCCTGTAGACTTGTGTGCTGTTTGTATAGCCCTCTAGCTGACAATATTTGCGATTTTTAAAAATCTTTTAAGGGACATTTTTAACAACATGTAACAGACATGTATGTGCCTGCAAAGCCTAAAATATGTACTATCTGACCCTTTACAAAGTTTATTGAGCCCTGCATCTAAAGTGAGGTGCTAGACAATCTATGTAGAAAACCAAGCAATTGTTGAAACTGATCTGCCTAAAGTGGTATTCAGTCATTCAGTCACTGATCTCTGAACTCTGTAAGATTTGAAATGAGACAGAAAAGGAGAAAGAGAGAGAAAGAGAGAAGGAAGAAAGGAAGAGGGAGGGAGGGACAAACCATCTGAATAGCTCACAGCTGGTTCAGGCAACAATTGAAAGTTCCCAGGGAACTATGAGGGAATGGAAATAGAAAGTAGACTCCTACAGATAAAATTTGACTGACAAAATTACCTCAGAAAAAAGTGTTCCTTTAGAGGAACAAAAACAATTAGAGATGGAAAAGTTAAAAAATAAAATCAAGTTGAAATAACAGAATCTTTAATGCTCTGTGTTGTTGTTTGTAAACTGGATATAAATTACTATTTTTAAAAATATATACACATGCCCTTTGAGACTTAGAGTAGCTAAGAGCCCAAAATAATCAAGCATACAATTGAGAGTAACTAAAGTAAGAAATATGAAAAACTAAAAGCCAATTACTTTACATTTAGAATAAACATATTTGAGACAGATTTTCCCATGGCAAATAAATTTAGTATGTTAGCTAACCGTGTGTGGTGTGGTTTGTTACCGCAAGCATTTTACAATTTATGAAAGTTTTTTTCCCTCAAGTTGCTAACTATTTTTTTTCTGTTTTGCAGTTGTTATATAATTAACATAAACCCAGCACCATATGTGATAGGGTTTTGTCAAATAATATAACTAATAATCTAATTTTATTCCCTTTATTCTTCCCTTTCCACATTTCTTTCTGTTCAATTTTGTTATATATTTTCAGATGATCCTTCCTAAAATACCAGTTGTGAAAGATGTAATTTTTCATGTTGATTAAGAATTTTAGGAGAAGCCCTGTGGAAGAGTAAAGACAGCTATGAATTTTTGCCACATCAAAAATTTGAGATTGAAATCAAATTCCTTATTTTGATATTCAGGAACCTCATAACATGATTCTGTTTTACATGTCTAAATTGGAAAATAACTATTTTCCAATTTAGATATGCAAGCCTTATTGATACTTCTGCAATAGCATGCTCATTCCAAACGGTGTGTACTTGTTCATGCCGTCTTCCTGAAATATACACATATCAAACATATTCCTTAAAGCATAGCTTTCTTTACAAAGCTTTCTTTGAATTCTCAAGCCCCTAATTATTTATGCATAGATGCAAGAGATATAAAGATACTGAAAAAGTAGTCCCCAACTTCAATAAGTTTAGGATCTATTTAGGCAATTGTAACTCATGAAAATAAAAATAAAATGAATATTAATGAAAATATAGTGAAATATCTAAGCTATGGAATTTCAGTTGTTAATTGTGTACACATTGTGTATGTATGTATGTACAAATGTACGTGATAATACATAATACAAAATTTTTAAAAAATCATATCCAATAATGCAGGTAATTAATTACTTTATTTTTCAAAGAAAAGTACCTGCTGGAAGATTTTTAATATATTGAAAAGAAAGGTGTCTACTACTTGTACAAAAATCCAGAAACATGTCTCTATAAATGTAACTAACACTTTTTTTTCAAATGGAGAAAGTAATAGAGTCATAAACCTAGATGGGCTTTTGCATGCTCAGCTTAGAAGACTAAACATGGAAGAACTGTCATTTATAATCTCTTATTTCCATGAAATAGGGTGCCAATAGAAGAAACAACTAAAAATGATTCAAGTTTTGTAAAATTTTCTCTCTTCTTTAATTTTTAAACTCAGAACAGACCATTCCTTTTCCCTGAGAGTTGGAGTATGGAGAGTGGGGTGGTGCAAACAACCAGGTCACTAAACACCATTATTGCTTTTTGGAATTCAAATACATTGCACTTCTTCATAATTGCTTCCATTATCTCTGTGGAGGGTGTCAGAAACTGCAGACACTACTTTTAAATGAAATTTTGAGAATTTTTGTAGCTAATTTCTTTACTTACAATAGAGAGAAAACAACTATGTTTACTTTATTGGTGATAAGATGAAAATTGTGAAGGGAACCTCTTTATCATCTTTAATACGTTATGTTCCATTATGTCCCAAATGTCAACTGTGCTAGCTTAAATTGATTTAGCAGGTGGGATTAATAAGAATCTTTGTAGGTTAGGAGAATGCTACCAATGTATTCTCCTGGAGGGAAGAAGGGAGTAAGATCCATCCTTGAACTCTCCTACTCACATATTGTTTTTAAGTATTTAATGAAGAGAGCAAAAATTTACACAAATGTACAAAAAAATTTCTTTAGTACTTCTTCACTAAAGTATCAGTTGCCTTCTGATCTTTGTCCACTTACCACCATTTTGTCCCATGATTACAACAATCCTGTGCAAAATATCTTGTTTCTTAAGGTAGCTTTCACAAGCAGTGTTAACGAATATAAATATGTCCTTCTCAAGTGGTTCAATTAATTTGAACCTGAGATTTGATTTATTTCTGTTTTCTTACTGATATAGCCACATTTGCCCAGTTTTCAATAGCATTTCTTTTGAAGAAAAAGAGGATTTGCATATGGAGGTTGCATTCTGATGCTTTGAGGTCCAGTATCTGCTTCTTCCTAGAAGTTGCATCTTCTATGTGACTTACTGATGTTCAGATAGAGTGAGAAGTACAGAGAGTGTGGTGGACTCTGCTGGAGCTCCACCAAATCCAACTTCCTCTCTTCTTGTACACAAAGATAGTCTATATGTTTAAGCTTCATTGGTAGCTGGGGGTGGCCATGTGATTAAGTTTTCATCAGTGAATTATAAACTCAAGTGATGAGTTGCAACTTGCACCTTACTTACTTAAGAGGAAAGCTAGCTGGACTTCTACTTGTCCCCCTTCCCAGTCTGTGGAATGGCAATTACTAAAGTACACATGGGAGGGCAGAGGTTAATATGGCATGTGACTCTCCCACTGTATCCCTGAATGACTCCATAGGGCAGAGTGACCCGTCAGCCTAAAAATGGCACTTGAAAGAGAACCAAATCCCCCCTCTTTTTTAATGTCTGAAATGCATACCTTTAAATATTATTAAGTATTATTTTTTACAATGTTTGAAAAGTATACCTTTAAGTATTATTAGTTCTCTTCTTATAGAAAAGACCTAAGTAATGTACCCCAATCATCTAGACTTACATATGAGTCATATGATTGAAGTGGAGTAAATGCCCAGAGTTAAACTATTTCATTAGACACCAATAGAATTTTTGCATGTGCTGATTGAAATTACCCACAATGTCTGAAAAGTATACCTTTAAGGTATTATTAGGTTTCTTCTTATAGAAACTAAACCTTTTACCTTAACTAATGAAGACAGCTAATGGGCTTATTATTTGGTTGATTATTTATAGAAATTATTTGTAGATATTTCTTAGGATCTGCCAACGAATGTATCTGAAATGTAGATGGATGTATCTATTGTCAAATTTGCTTGTATTATTTCTCATCTGTGTATTATTATCTGATATCATCTGTGCACAGTCTAAAGATATTGTTATACAATAAGATTGTTATAACTTAACCAATTCAACTTCTAGCCTTGCATCCCATCAGACGTCCAAGTTATTGTAACTCCTCCTTAATAAACATTTAAAAGCAAGTCTCTCTCTGATTTCTTCAATTTCATAGTATGAACATCAAAAAATGCACACATACATAATTTTTAATAAATGTATAAATATAATCATGTCAAATATACTTTTTTTTTCATTTCTTTTTCTGACTAGGTTTCTTCTCTTTTTTTTCTGCCCACTATCTCCTTAATCTTCCAAATCCCTTCCCCTGAGATCACATTAATTACTGTGTATTTATATTTTCCAATATTGTATACAGGTTCATGTAATTATTTAAAATATTGTGACAGAATACATGTTCACACATGTGGCTTTTCTTATTTAACATTGCCTTGCAGGAATGCCAACAAATCCTACTAGTTCTAATTAATTCCTTTTAATGACTGCATAGTGTTTGTTACATCCTGTGAAGGTGCATAATATATTCAACTATACTATTAGTGATGGGCTTTCACTCTTTTGCCATGACAGTAGGTTAACACAGGTTGTGCAGAGGGAGAAGTAACCCCAGGATGCAGGAAAGAAGGAGCTAAATAAAATTTAGCTAAATAAAATGACTAAAAGTTGGGCTGCTTTTCATTATCAATATGCATCAGGAATTCTCTAAGATGTAAATTATTAAATATACACACAAACACACACCACACTCTTCCCCATTGGAGGATATGCCTCTATTCCCCATTTACCATAATAGTTATAGCTAAGTAATGTACCCCAATCATCTAGACTTACATATGAGTCATATGATTGAAGTGGAGTAGATGCCCAGGAGTTAAACTATTTCATTAGACACTGATAGAATTTCTGCATGTGCTGATTGAAATTACCCACAATGCCTTAAAAGTATACCTTTAAGTTAACTCAATAAACAATGGGTATTATAGATCATTTTAAGTTTTGCCAGATAGGTGAAAAGTAATATTGCAATTTTAAAAGCATTTAATTAAGTGCCAAGGAAATTGGATATGCTTTCATATATTTGATGGCCATTTGAGCTTGCTTCTTGATATTATATTTATGTTTCTTCCAAATAGATCATGTTTAGTAACTTTGTTTATGGTACACTTTGTTATACAAAAAGATATCACTTTTTCTATAGACAAATGTATTTATTATTTCTGGTGGGTCTTCTGTGTAACCAGACTTGATGTGAAAGATCTCCTGCACTGTTAGATGGTCCATATGTCCCTTTTATATTCTTATAAGACTATTGTTGAGTTATTGTGTATGCTTTTAATCTAACTGGAATTCCCTATGTAAAATGTGTCATAAAATAGGGGATCAATTTGCTTTTGTTCTTGATAGATAATCAGTTGCAACAGCAGCATTTAATACATAATTTCACAGAAATGTGTTTTCAGGAATAATCTACATAATAAAATGTAGCTGTTTTAATTGTGAGTTTTGACAAATATATATATATATATATAAAATTAGGCAACCACAGCCATGATCAAGATATAGAACATTTGCATCACTCCAAAATGTTCCCTTGAACCATCTGTAGTCAATGACCTCTCATTTCTACCTGAGGCCCCTAGAAATTTTCTCTCACTGTAAACTAGGTTTGTCTATTCCAGAACTTAATACATACTGAATAAAACCATATAAACTATATGTCCTCTTTTCTTGGCCAAGCTGAGCATAATACTTTTGAGATCTATTTATGTTGTGGTATGCATGAATAATTCATTCATTTTTATTGTTAAATGGTATTCCATTATATGAATCTCTGTCTCTGTCTCTCCTATTTTATTCCATGCAACTCTGTTGAACATTTTGATTGTTCCCATTTTGGGCTACTGTGATTTAGCTTCTATGAACATTGTACTAGTTAGGGTTCTCTAGGGAAACAGAATCAACAAGAGATATCTAAATAAATGATTTTATAAAAGTGTCTCAAGCAGCTGTGTGGATGCAGGAGTCCAAATTCCATAGGGCAGGCAGCAAACTGGCAACCCCAATGAAGGTGTTCGATGAACTCCTCAGGCAGTGAACTGGCAACTCCAATGAACTCCGGAAACTCTTCACTGGCTAGCCAAAGAAGTAGTGAAGGTCTTCTATCTGTCTTGCTTAAAAGTCTTCAAATGATTGGATTAAATCCAGCTGATTGCATTCTCATTGTAGAAGACATGCCCTTCATTGATGTAATCAGTCACAGCTGCAACCAATTGACTGAAGATTTAATAAACCAGCCTTCTGGTTTATTAACCAGCCACAAGTGTCCTTGCAGTAATGGTTTGGCCAGTGTTTGTTTGACCAGACCCCTGGGTACCATTCCCAGGCCAAGATGACACATGACCTAACCATCACAGACCATCCCTTGTCAACATGGCAGTTATACACATCACCTTAAGTAAGTAGAGAACAATAACAGACATATATTTTGCCTAACAATACTCTGATGTCCTGCATACAACCAAAAATGCACTAAATCTCTCCATAATAGGGTGTAAGTCCTTGGGTGGCATTAACTCTTAAAATTGATTTCCTTTAACTTAAATACTGCAACATGAACAATACAGCTTATGTCATATGGTAAGGGGATAGGATATGTTATATGATAAGGGGAGAAGAAAGCAAAGATATTTGCTTTACAAACAATACAAACATACTTATAACAAAACAAGGAGGAAATATTCATTCCATCATAGTCCTCATTTCTGTTACTGGTCATGCAGTCACAGTTCATATTTATCACTACTTTCTTCCATTACCCATTCCATATTCCCTTTACCCTCAGCAAGCACTTCAGCTGACCATGGCTCCTTGCCTGGTGGGGTGACCCAAACCTTCATTCCTGAAGTCTCTGGGCCATTGGTAGCCCTGCCTGCACTGGGTTGTTGCAGTTTAACATTAACTTTAATCACAGGGCTGGTAGTACTAAGAGATACCCTAGGGGATCTCCTGTATTCCAGGAAAATTCTTTACCTCCATTGTGTAGTTACAGTGCTATTTCCCCTTGATAGGATCAATCACCCCAGCCAGTACAGTAATCCCCTTCCTTGCCTGTTGATTCAGCAGCCTAAGAAGACCAAAGTGGCCAGGTTGCAGTCTTAACTTCCAGTTCAATGGAATTATTGTTGTGTTTCCTGATGGAAGCACTTCTCCTTTTGAAAAAAAGACTTGTAGACCAGCAGAGCTTAAGCGTCCAGGGATGGGAAGCAAAAATTTTCCTAGTGGATCACTAGGAGTGATAGTGAGTGGTGCCACTCCTGTTTCCACCCCTTGATTCCTGGACCTGTGAATCCTGGCTACGGGAGAAAAAGCACCATAGAGCGGACACTGATTCAGAGCATACACAGCCTCCTGGAGAACACTGCCCCAATCCTGCAAGGTATTGCCACCTAGTTGGCGCTGTAATTGAGTCTTCAACAGGCCATTACACCATTCTATCAAACCAGCTGCCTCTAGATGATGGGGAACATGGTAATACCAGAGAATTCCAGGAGCATGTGCCCATTCCCTCACTTCATTTGCTGTGAAGTGGCTTCCTTGGTCAGAAGCAAAGCTGTGTGGGATACCATGATGTTGGATAAGGCATTCTGTAAGTCCACAGATGGTAGTTTTGGCAGAAACATTTCATGCAGGGAAGGCAAGCTCATATCCAGAGTATGTGTCTATTCCAGTAAGAACAAATCACTTCCCCTTCCATGATGGAAGTGGTCCAATGTAATCAACCTGCCAGCCACCAGGTAGCAGGCTGATCACCTCAGGGAGTAGTGCCATATTGAGGACTGAGTGTGAGTCTCTACTGTTGGCGGATTGGGCACCCAGCAGTGGCTGTGGCCAGGTCATTCTTGGTGAGTGGAAGTCCATGTTGCTGAGCCCATGCATAACCTCCATCTCTACACCATGACCACTTTGTTTGTGAGCCCATTGGTCAATGACAGGAGTGGCTGGGAAAAGAGGCTGATTGGTATCCAACAAACAGGTCATTTTATCCACTCGATTATTAAAATCTTCTGCTGAAGTCACCCTCTCGTAAGCAATTTACATGGGACACAAATATCTTCATGTTTTTTGCCCACTCAGAAAGGTCTATCCACAGACCTCTTCCCCAGACTTCTTTGTCACCAATTTTCCAAACATGTTCCTTCCAAGTCCCTGACCATCCAACCAAACCATTAGCAACAGCCCATGAACCAGTTTACAAATGCACCTCTGGCCAGTTCTCCTTCCAAGCAAAGTGAACAACCAGGTGCACTGCTCAAAGTTCTACCCACTGGGAGGATATCCCCTCACCACTGTCCTTCAGGGACATCCCAGAAAGGGGCTGCAGTGCTGCAGCTGTCCACTTTCAGGTGGTACCTGCACATCATGCCAAACCAGCTATAAACCAGGCCCAAGTTTTCTCTTCCTCAGTCTACTGATTGTAAGGAACTCCCCAAGACACCATAGCTGTGGGCTGGGAATGAGAAGGTAATGTGGCAGGAGTGGGGGCCATAGGCATTTGGGAGACTTCCTCATGTAACTCACTTGTGCCTTCAGGACCCACTCAAGCTCTATCTTGTATATACCATTTCCATTTTATGATGATGTCCTGCTGAGTACACCTGACTTTATGGCTTTGCAGGCTAGACAATACCCGGCTCATGACAGGTAATTCAGTCTCATGGTAACTTGGTGGCCCATGGTTAAACATTCTGTCTTTACTAAGGCCCAATAGCAGGCCAAAAGCTGTTTCTCAAATGGAGAGAAGTTATCTGCAGAGGATGGCAAGTGGCCAAAATCCTAAGGGCCTGTATTGTGATTCTCCTACAGGAGCCTGCCAAAGCCTCCAAATAGCATCTCTATTTGCCACTGACACTTCCAGTACCATTGGATCAGCTGGATCATATGGTCCAAGTGGCAGAGCAGCTTGCCCAGAAGGCTGGACCTGTTGCAGAGCCTCATCTTGTTCTGGTTGCCACTCAAAACTAGAAGCTTTTCTGGTCATTTGGTAAATGGGCCAGAGTAGTGCAACCAAATGAGAAATATATTCTTTCCAAAATCTGAAAAGGCCAGCTAAGCATTGTGCCTCTTTTTTTGGTCATAAGCGCAGCCAGGTGCAACAGCTTATCCTTCACCTTAGAAGGGTTATCTCGACATGTCTCACACCACTGGACACCTAGAAATTTTACTGAGGTGGAAGTTCCCTGTATTTTTGTTGGATTTATCTACCATCCTCTGATATGCAAATACCTTACCAACAAATCTAGAATAGTTGCTACTTCTTGCTCACTAGGTCCAATCAACATATCGTCAATATAATGGAACAGCGTAATGTCTTGTTGGAGGGAGAAATGATCAAGATCCCTGTGGACAATATTATGACATAAGGCTGGATAGTTGATATATCCCTGAGGTAGCACAGTGAATGTAAACTGGTGGTCTTGCCAGCTGAATGCAAACTGATTCTGGTGGTCCTTACCAACAATTATTAAGAAAAAAAGCATTTACCAGATCAATAGCTGCCTACCATGTACCAGGGAATGTGTTGATTTGCTCAAGCAATGATACTGCACCTGGAACAGCAGCTGCAATTGGAGTCACCACCTGGTTAAGTTTACAATAATCCACTGTCAATAATCCACTATTTTCTGCATGGGCCAAATAGGAGAGTTGAATGAGGATGTGGTGGGAAGCACCACCCCTGCATCCTTCAAGTACTTAAGAGTGGTGTTAATCTCTGAAATCCCTCCAGAAATCCATTATTGCTTCTGGTTTACTATTTTGCTGGGCAGGGGTAGTTCTAACAGCTTCCATTTGATGTTTACCACCATAATATCCCTCACTCCATGAGTCAGGGAACCATGTGAGGATTCTGCCAGTGGCTGAGTATGTCTATCCCAATTATGCATTCTGGAACTAGGGAAATAACCACAGAATTGGTCTGGGGACCCACTGGACCCAGTATGAGATGGACCTCAGCTAAAACTCCATCAAACAGCTGACCTCCATAAGCCCCAACTCTGACTAGTGGACCAGAGTGATGTTTTGGGTCTCTTGGGATTAATATAATTTCTGAACCAGTGTCTAATAATGCCCAAAATATCTGATCATTTCCTTTTCCCCAGTGCACAGTTACCCTGGTAAAAGGCTGCAGGCCCCCTGGGGAAGACTGGGAGGAAGATTAACAGTATAAATCTTTGGCAGTATAATAGGGTCCTTCCCCAAGGGTACCCAGCCTTCTCCTCATTCAAGGGACTTTGAATCTGTAAACTGTCCCTAGTCTGGGAATTGATTAAGGGGCCATGATTCTGTTTTTGTAATTCAAGGTAGACTTTTGTTTACTTGACCTATAATTCTGCTTATACAGCTAAAACAAGAGTTTAGTAAACTGCCCATCTATTTTACTCTTAGGTACTCCATGATCTACTAGCCAACACCATAAGTCTCTGTGAGTCAGATTATTTTGACTGATGTTTTGAGCCTGTTTTCCATTATGGTTACCATGTCCATCTTGTCTTTGGTGATTAACTGTTGCAAACTGACTTCTGCATATCCAGGACCCAATTATCCCCATTGTGTTTAAGGATTCCAGCTCAGTGTCAGCAGTTCCCACAGTAATATCTGACCTACAGAGAAGGGTGACTACAGAGCTCTTTAGTGATGATGCAGCTAGCCTCACAAACTAATTCCTCACAGTCTTAGTAAAAGGTGTGTCCTCTGGACATTCCGGGGTGTGTGAGCAGGTCTTCCATGATAAATACACTCTAACATTCCAATCTCTGTAAGCCTTTGAATCCCCTCCTCTACATTATACCAGGGCAGTTCTGGCATTTCAACCTCAGGTAATGTCAGCCATCTTTAGATCCACATTTCAGCCAACCATTGAAACAAACTGTTAATGCCCTTTCTAACCCCTTGAGCTACAACATTGAATGCAGAATGTCTGCTTAGTGGGCCCATATCAATAAAATCAGCCTTATCCAACTTTATATTCCTTCCACCATATCCCACATCCTTAATATCCATTCCCACATATATTCCCCTGATTTCTGTCTGTATAAATTGGAAAACTCATACTGTTCTTTTGGAGTATAGCATACTTCCTCATGGGTCACACTTTATACCTCACCCTTTGGGGCCTTTTGGGACTTTAGCCTAGTTTTAGGTCTTGAAGCAAAGACTTGTGGTGGGAGTGGGTCATGAAAAGAATTAGAAGTATCCCTCAAGCCATTTAACTCAGGACATTCCATGGCAGTTTCATCTCATGAAAGAGGATTAATCTCTCCAGAGGCCTGAGAGCTGCTTCCTCAGGGGAGGGGATTACAGGTTTAGCAGGCACTGAAGGGTTAATCTCTTTAGGTGGAGATTGGGTAGCTGTCTCCTCAAGGCAGACTGGAGGTGGGGGGGAGCTGTTTCCTCAGGACAGACCACTACAGGTATATCTAACAAAGACTCAGCAGTATCCAGAGTCCCAAAGTCCTCACTGTCATTATTATCAATCTATATGTCCCCATCCAAAGTTTCAGGATCCCATTCTTTTCCAATTAATGTCTTTACTTTAACAGCAGACACTCTGCAATGTTGAGATTTTAGTTTACATTGTAAATCTGCTACTCACACAATGAGACTCTGGATCTGGTTTTCAGAAATCTCAATCTGCAGCTGCAAGAAATAAGATTTTCTTTCAGGGCACATATAGAAACCTTTACATATGTCATTCAGCACTTAAGTTTCAAATTTGAAGCCTTTAGCTCATCCCTTTCTCTTATAACTTTATCCAGCATGTCTAAGAGAAACCAGCCAATATCATTATACATCTTAACTCTCAAAAACTCTGGTAAGGTGTCAAAAACACTGTCACCCAGAGCCTTGCTTCATACAAGAGTTTGATTAGAAGAATCAAACAGTGATATTTTGCATATCTCCATTGCCAACTCATGCCATGGGCTGTCAGTGCCATCTTGATTATTGGAAATGGAGTCTTTAGTGCCTTTGAATCTAATCAGAGTAGAAAAGAAATTGTAAAAGACCTTTTTAAGATTCTGTTTCTCAAGAACCACTCCCGGTACCAAGTTTTATTAGTTAGGGTTCTCTAGGGAAACAGAATCAACAAGAGAAAAGAAAAGATTTTACAAAAGTGTCTCACACAACTGTGGGGGATACATGAGTCCAAATTCCGTAGGGCAGGCAGCAAACTGGCAACTGCAATGAAGGTGTTCGCTGAACTCCTCAGGCAGTGAACTGGCAACTCTAATGAACTACTCAGGAAACTCATTGCTGGCTAGCTGAAGAAGCAGTGAAGGTCCTCTATCTGTCTTGCTTAAAAGTCTTCAAATGATTGGATTAAATCCAGCTGATTGCATTCTCTCATTGTGGAAGACACACCCTTTGTTGATGTAATCAGTCATAGCTGCAGCCAATTGACTGATGGTTTAATAAACCAGCCTTCTGGTTTATTAACCAGCCACAAATGTCCTTGCAGTAATAGTTAGGCCAGTGCTTTCTTGACCAGACACCTGGGTACCATCACCTGGCCAAGTTGACACATGAACCTAACCATCACCAACATTAATGAACAAGTGTTTGAGTGGACAAATGTTTCATTTCTCTTGGGTAAATGTCTAATATTTCCATTGCTTGGTCATATGGAATTCTTATGTTTTAAAAGAAACTGCCAACCTGGCTTTAAGGTGTCTGCACTGTTATATATTCTCACCAGCAATGTATGACAGTTCCTGCTGCTCCATGTCCTTACTAGCATTTCCTATATTCAGACTTTTTAAAATTTTCATCATTCTAGTGGATGTGTAGTGGTAACTCATCATTTTAGTTTGCATTTCTATCATGGTTAAAGATGATGAGCAGCTTTCCATGTTTACTGGTCTTTTGTATATAATTTTATGAATCTTCTGTTCAAATCATTTGCCTATTTTTATTTGTACAGTTTATTATATATTAGTAACATGTAGAATATGGTGTGTAAGTGTGTATTATGCTTCCACTCCTGGAGAAAAACATTTTTCAGGTATGTTTTACAAATATTTTTGACTTGTGTGTGGCCTGCCTTTTTATTTTCTTGATGGTATCTTTCAAAGAACAGCTTTTAAATTTTGATGAAGACTAACTTATGTTTTTCAAAAATGAGTCATTCTTTTGGTATAATGTGTATAATGTGCAATTGAGGTTGATTTTGTTTTCCATATTGAAAACTAGTTCAATACAATGTGTCAACAGACTATTTTTCCCATTGAGTCAACATGATATCTTTGTAAATATTAATTATCTGTTCATGTTAGGATCTCTTTATGGACTCTCTATTCTGTTCTTTGGATCTATATTTATACACTTAACAGGCTTGAGTAATGTAGACTTATAGTGAATCTTGAAATAAGGCATTGACATTCCTTCAGTTTTATTCATTGTTTACAAAATGTTATTTGTTACTCTAGGGTTTTCACATTTTTATGTGAATTGTGTAATCAGTATCTCAGTTTCTACCAGAAAGGCTGCTGAGATATTTGTTGTTGTTTACATTAGATCTATAGATCACTTAGGGTAGAATTTATATATGAATAGTATTGAAGTCTTCACTCTATGAACATTGTATATCTTTCCTTTTTTGGATAAAAAGATTATTTGACCAAAGTTTTGTAATTATTCAAGTACATCTCTTGCTGTATTTTGTTGAATTTATTCTGAAGCATTTTATGTGAATGGATTCTATTATAAATAATATTTTAAAATTAATTATCCAAATGATTTTGATAATATTTAGAAACACAATTGATTTGTATATATTAAATTTTTATCCTGTCAGAGTGCTAAATTTACTTGCTTTTTTGGGAATTTTTTGTTAATTATTTTGAATTGTCAATGTACTATGATCATGTCATGTTTAAATAAAGAAAGTCTTGCTTCTAACTTTCCAAGTTCTATGACTTTTATTCATTTTTCTTGCTTTAAATTACAGGCCAGTACCTCTGGTAGAATGTTGAATTGAAATAGCAAGAGTGGATGTATTTGCCTGGTTCTTGATCTTAGTGGAAAAGCATTTTGTTTAGTTTAGTTTTGTTTTGTTTTATCACGTATGATGTTAGTTGTAGGTTTTTCATAAATTACCTTTATAATCTTGAGGAAGTTCCCTACCATTTTTGTTTTCTAAGAGGTTTTAAGAAAAGTAGGGTTGAATTTTGTGATTTCTTCATCTGTTCAGAATATTTGGTTTTCCTCCTTTATTCTTTTAATGCAATAAATTACATTGATTGATGTTCAAATGTTAAAGCAACATTACATTTCTACTATCTATCAGTGATGGTTAAGTTCATGTGTCAACTTGGGCAGATCATGGTGTCCATTTGTTTGGTCAAGGAAGCACTGCCCTGATTGTTACTGTAAGGTCATTTTGTGGATTTAAATAATCAGTAAGTTGGTTGCATCTATGGCTGATGACATCTATAATCATCTGAGGAGTTTGCCTTCAACAATGAGAGAAGTTTCACCCAATCAGTTGAAGGCTTTAAAAAGATTAGTGATGATTTCAGCTTTAAGGAAAGAGAATTTCCATATTTATTTTAGCCAGCCAGCTTCCCCTGGGGAATTCTTCAAAAACTTTCATTGGAGTTCCCAACTTGCAGCTTACCGTACAGAATTTAGACTTTCCCATCCTCACAGTTGCAGGAAAAATTTCTTATAAACATTTAATGATATTTACATCACACACACACACACACACACACACACACACACACACTCACACACACAGCCTGTTCTATTTCCATGTATATCCCTGTCTAATACAGCTTTGGTACTGGCACTGGTTCTTGAAAAACAAAATCTTAAGGATGAGATTTCTCAGTTGGTTCTGGAGTTTTTGAAATTTATTATCTAACCTGATTAGATTTGAAGTCACTAATGACTCCATTTCCAACAATAAAGACTGCACTGATAGTCCATGGCATGAGTTGACAATAGCGATAAGCAAAATATCACCACAGGACACAGCAACTCAAATGCTTATAAGAGGCAAAGTGTGAGTGAGAGTGTTGTTGACATCTTCACAGAGTTTTGTGGAGTTAAAAGGTATAATCATGTTGGCTGGTTGTTCCCAAATATGCTGGATACATTTATAAAATAAGGTAATAACCTTAAGGCCTCAAATTCCCAACTAAAGCTCACACAAATGATGTGAAAGTTTCTATTTGTGCCCTGAAAGAAAATCTTATTTTGTGCAGCCACAAGCTTGAGATTTATGAAAACCAGACCCAGAGTCTCAGTGTGTAAATGGATGAATTATAATGTAAACTAAATTCCCATCCTGGTAGGGTATCTGTTGTTAAAGTGAAGGTATTGATTGGAAAGGAATGGGATCCTGATATATGGGAACATACGGTTTGAAAATGATGGCAGTGGAGTCATTCAAACCCTAGACTTTGCTGAGTCTTTTACAGATTAATCTTCAATGGTCTGCCCTGAGGAATCAGACACCTGACTTCCAGTCTGCCCTGAAGAATCTGCCAGCTAAACTTCACCTAAAGAGATTAACTCTGCTGTGCCTGATAAACGAATACCACCTCCTGTGAGCAAATATTCCTCATTCCTCTATCTTAAGAGATCAATCCTGTTTCACGAGATGAAATTGCAATGGGATGCCCTGTGATAATTGGTTTGCAAGACACTTTTAATTCTTCTCATGATACATGCCCACCTTTTCTTCCAGACGTATATCTAGACTGAAATCCCAACAAGCCACAAAAGGTAACCCATGAGGAGGCACACTATACTCCAAAAGAACTGCATGATTTTTCCAATTTATATAGACAGATATCAGGGGAATATGTGTGGAGATGTATATTAAGGGTGTTGGAAAATGGAGGAAGGAATATAAAGTTGGCACGATTCTGGACTCAATGTTATAGCTCAATGGGTTAGAAAGGGCTCTAACAGTTTGTTTGGGTAGTTGGCTGAAACATGGACCAAAAGGTGGCCCACATGTTCTGAGGTCAAAATACCAGAACTACTCTGGTATAATATAGATGAAGGCATACAAATGTTTACAGAGTTTGAAATATTAGATTGGATTTATTATGTAAGACTGCTCACCAACCCCAGGAATATCCAGAAGACATGCTTTTCACCAGGACTGTGAGGAATAATTTTGTGACACTAACTCCATAATCCCTGATGAGCTCTGCAATCACCTTTCTCTGTAGGTCAGATGTTACTGTGGGAACTGCCATCACTGAAACTTGGATCTTTGAACACAGTGGAGATGATCAGATCCCAGGCTGGCAGAAGCCAAGTGGCAGAACTTAATCACCAAAGACAAGGTGGTTGTGGCTACCATAATGGATAATAGACTCAAAGCAGCAATCAAAATAGTCTGGCTCAAAGAGACATATGGTGTTTGCTAGTAGATTATGGGGTACCTAAAAGTAAAATAGATTGGCAGTCTACTAAATTCTTACTTGATCTGTGTAAGCAGAAAAATTCTAGGTAAAATGAACAGAACTCTAACTTGGATTACAAAAACAGAGTCACAGCACCTTAATCAATTCCCAGACTTGAGAAAGTTTACAGACCCAAAGCATCTTAAATGAAGGGAAGGTCAGTTCTCCTTGGGGATGGACCCTGTTACACAGCCCAAAATTCATACTGTTAATCTTCTTCCCAGCATTCTCCAAAGAGATCTATGGCCTGTAGAGTGACTGTGCATTAGGAAAAAGGAAATGATCAGACATTTTGGGGATTATTAGACACTGGCTCAGAAGTGGCATTAATTACAGGAGACCCAAAACATCACTGTGGTCCACCAGTCAGAGAAGGGGCTTATGCAGGTCAGGTAATCAATGGAGTTTCAGCAAAGGTCCATCTCACAGGGGGTCCAGTGGGTCCCAGGAGCCATTCTGTGTATATTTTCCCAATTCCAGAATGCATAACTGGAAAAGACATAAATCAGAACTGGCAGAATCCCCACATTGGCTCCCTGAGTTGTGGAGTGAGGGCTAGTATGGTAGGAAAGGCCAAGTGGAAGCTGCTAGAACCATTCCTACCTAGCAAAATAGTAAATCAAAACAATACTGTATTCCTGTAGGGATTTCAGAGGTTAGTGCCACCACCAAGATCTTAAAGGATGCAGAGAGGTGGGAATTCCCAACATATCCCCTTTCAACTCTCTTATTTGGCTTCTGCAGAAAATAGGAGGATAACAGTAGATATCATAAACTGTTTACTATAATAATAAAAATAATAAAATAAGTGTCAGAAAGTGGTCCATTCTTTTATATTTCTGATATAATCTTCATAGAATTGTTAGTATTTCTCTCTTCCATGCTTGAATGAATTCACCAGTGAAGCTTATGAGCCTGTAAACTTGTGGTTAAATTTTGAATTAAGGATTTCATTTCTATACTTGATTTAGTGCTGTTTTTTCAAGTTTTCTATTTTTCTTGTGTTAGTTTGTTAATTTGTATCTTTCAAGAAATTCTTCTGTTCCATCTAAATTGTTAATTTTGTTGTTATAAAGTGGTTTTTAATATTACCTTTTCATATATGCTCCTTCCTTTGATGTCTACTTTGCACCCTCTTCCATTCCTGATATGGCAATTTTCATCTTCTCTCTTTCTATTTTACTCAATGTTGATAAATGTTTATTAGTTTTATGGTGTTTTTCAAAAGCCCACTGTGAGGTTTCCTTGACTTTATTCCTTTTTTTGCTTTCGATTTCAATGTTTCTAATTTTTTTATTTTCTTTCTTCCATAACTTTGGGTTTAATTTGATCTGCATTTTATAAATTCAGTAGGAGGGAGGTAATCTGGTTGATTTTAGATTTTCATCATTTTGAATATTGACATTAAACCAGAATTTCTCAAAGTATGGTCTGTGGACCCTGGGTTTCCTTGAGAACTTTTCACTCATTCTGGGAGTTTAAAAATATTTTCATAATAATAAGATATTATTTGCACCATCTTAGAATTATTGAAATCTATACCAAAAGTGCAAAAACAATGGTGAGCTGAACTGCTGGTGCTTTAACACAAATAAAGGTAGTGACACCAAGCTATATTAGACATATTATTTGATGCAATGCATCCACATTTAAAAAAAATAGTGGCATCCCTTAAGAATGTCTACAGAAAACAAGTAAAATAATTTTACTAAATGTCAACTCTTTATTACACAGCTTTCCAATGATTCTGCATGATGAATTGGCATATATGCATAAAAAATTCTGATACATGCTCAGGTATCATAGATCTCTTGAGAAAAAGTAACATGCACCTGTTTTGAACCAAATCAGCAGCTTTTTTTCATGAAACTCCAATTTTATTTGCAGGCTGAAAACAACCGTGGTTATTCAGACTTGGATATTTTGTAGATATTTTGTAAAAAATGGACAAAGTGAACCTGTCACCTCAGAGGAAAAGAAATAAGGTATTAGTGGCCAGTGGTGAAATTTGAAATTTCAGGACCTGACAGTTTCTCAATACATAAAAAATATTTCTAATGAAATTAGCCATAATAATTCTTTCAATATCATAATGAAATGTGTCAACATTTGGAAGATCTGTGAATAACAGTGAACCATATTCTTTAAATGACCAATGCATGAAGTTGCAAAATCAAACATTGAAAAAAAAGGTCCATTTCTCAAATCATAGCTTCCTTTATTCCATTGAGAATATGCAATATATGGATCCATAAATAACAAATTACCAGCATATTGAATTAATGATTGAACAAAGGTTTTGGGTTTATTTCTTTCATTACATGACCCACCATACATCATTACAGCATTATAGGTTTTTTTTACATTTCATAGTGATTTAGGAAAACTCTGCTCTTAGTGATTAACTATCAACTCATACAGCACAAATGAGGAAGCCTTTAAATCTGGCCAATGTACCTTGATTTCTTCAAGGAGTTTAGCAAAAATATATTATCTTTGTAAAGTTTAAGAAAAAAATAATTTCTCGCAAGCACTTCTAGTTCCAGAAAAAAAAATTAAGATGTTAGAGTTCAAAAATAAAAACTTATGATCCATCTAATGAAATCTGCTAATTTATTATGTGTTGTATTCAGATCTTTCAAAAAATAGATTAGCAGGTTAATTAGTTTGGTGAACAAATAAATAAATGTCAAATAAAGACCTTGCAGAAACAAATATATTTTGTTTTTTGGATGGTGTAGTTAGTATTTTTCCTATCATTTTTATTTTATATCAAGAAATTATTCATAATTATAATTCTGTGTTGTTAATACGTCAGCATTTCTTTTGTAAATCTCCAGGTCATTAAGAACCCTTCCTGATTAGACTGCCAAAAAAGTTGATTTGCCTATCTTGCCAAACGATGAAAACATAAACATTCCAATATGGAAAATGATATCTTGGACGCTGTATAAGTTGAATTGTGTCTCCAACAAAGATATGTTGAAATCCTAACTCCTGGTACTTGTGAATGTGAATTTATTTGGAAATAAGGTCATTACAAATGGAATTAGTTAAAATGAAGTTACACTGTAGTATGGGGGGTGCCTTAATCCAATACGACATGTGACTAATAGAACAGGAAATTTGGACAGAGGCATATGAAGGGAGAACACCATGTCACTACTGAGGCAGAAAATGAATGCCATGTATTTCCAGCAAACCATCAGAAGCTAGAGATGGTAAGAAAGGTGTGGATGTTTGAAGCTATATATACTCCAGCAAAACATACTTAAATCTAATCCATTCCTGTGGGTGTGAAACCAATGGAAGTGTAGTATGACCTTTTGATGAGACAACTTCAGTTAAGGTTGACCCACCTCATTCAGGATGGATCTTAATCCTATTACTAGAGCCCTTTATATATATATATATATATATATATATATATATATATATATAGAGAGAGAGAGAGAGAGAGAGAGAGAGAGAGAGAGAGAGAGAGAGAGAGAAGGAGAAGGGGGGTGAGAGAGAAAGAGACACAGAGAGAGAGTCATGAAAGCAAGAAGCTGAAAAGGAGCCAAGGATTGCCAGCAGCCAGTCTTCAGGAAGAAAGCATTGCCTTGATGATACTTTTATTTGGACATTTCCTCAGCCGCAAACTGTAATCTAATAATTTCCCATTGTTAAACAGCCTTAGAAATCTCAAACAAAAGGATTCTCTCCTACAGATTTCAGAGGGAGCATGGCCCAGCCAACACCTTTAGATTGGATTACTAGCTCCAGAATTGTGAGACAATGCATTTCTAATATTACAGCTACCCAGCTTGTGGAACTTTGTGGTATTGTGTTACAGCAGTTCTAGGAAACAAAGGCAGCAGTTATATGCTATAATTCCTTCTCCTTACACATATAGAGATTATTTTCTTAAAAAGAGAGAGAGAGAGAAAAGATACTTAGGACCTAGTAAGCATTACTTATTGATAAGGTATGACTTGACAATCTTTTGTTAAAGATATTTGGAAATTAACAAAACCTTAAGAACAAAGTTGAATTTTAAAACATTTCATAATATTGTACATATATGCATATTTAGTCACTTATTATACTTAATATATCTTCATATATATTTTTATCTTTTTGGAGTACAGTTTATCCAATTCCTCTGATTTTAAGGAAGCCACCTCAGTTCTCCAAATCCAAAACCTCACCTTTGTCACCTCAATTATTCAATGCACTTCTTTCTTCACTAGATATAAATTTGTCATGTTTCACCAGTTTATTCCATAATTCTTAACAATGAAACTTGATAAAGAAGAAAAAGTAAACCAGCATGTTTGCAGAGGAGTGTTGTTAAATGGAAAGTAGATTTGAAGTTGTAGGTAAAAATGATTTTTAAAAAAGTGTTTCAGGTGAAATTTTGGAAAAGTAGTACAGCAGGCTTGTGGGATCCTGGAAGAGGTGATAGAACTATGACAAAAATATTGTTTGTTTGTTTGTTTGTTTTCATTTTTCAAGAGAGTGTAAAGATAAATATTTGGAGAGTATTAATATAGATTACTTGTTTGGTCTGATTTTTCTTCTTGTCCTTCATTTCACATGCAGAAAATTAAGAGGTATCCACTGTGTCAGGCACTGTACTGTTAGAAATGTTGATGAACATGATAGACACCACCGTATCCTCACAGGTTTATAATTTAATATACATTTATATAAACACATTGTCAACTGAGAAATAACAACCTAAGCTGTAAGTTAACAAAGGCATTTGTTTGGGGTCTTAGAATTGCAATTCAGGGCACACAGATTCAGGTAGCATCCTAAATTGTGTCTTGTCTTGGCATTTCCAGACAAGGGTTTTTAATGGAAAAGAAGTTTATACAAGTTGTTTGTGGTTGGTGGATATTTGCAGTACTCCAAATATCCTTCAGTTAATAGTTTACTGAGTTATTTATTTTGTGTTTTTTTGTGGTGTTCCAATGTCCTCAGGGTTTTGAGGAGCAGCGTTGCTTGAGGCTTTGCATACACTGGCAGTTTGTGATATCTGGCTGAGACCTGCCTAAGACTAACCTCCAAAATGATCTCCTGACTCTATTTTAAATTTTTTAGCCATAGTAACTCTATTTTCTTAAAAATTTTTAGAGAAGCTGTAGGTTTTCATAAAAATCATGTAGAAAATACAGCTTTCCCATATACCCCCCTCATTAATAATACTTTGCATTAGTGTGGTACCTCTGTTAGTATTGATGAGAGAATATTATAATTGTACTATTAACTATAGTTCATAGTTTACATTAGGGTTTATTGTTAGGATGTAATTTTTCTTTCCATGTACCACCCTATCATTAACAACTTGCATTAGTCTGGTACATGTGTTAAAATTCATGAAAGAATATTTTTATAAATGTACTATTAACTATAGTCCATCATTTGCAGTAGGGATCTCTGCATTGTGCAGTCCTATTTTACCTTTTAATATTTATTCCAGTAGCATATATGAGATGTAAAATTTCCACTTTTAGCCACATTCACATATATAATTCAGTGTTGCTAATTACACTCACAGTGTTGTGTAACATGACCACCACCATTTCCATTATTTAAATGAACTTAAATAAATTCTGTACATTTTCCACATTTCCTACCCCCAACCCAGCTCCTGGTAACCTATACTCTATATTCTAACTCTATGAGATTATTTATTCTAATTATTTCATATCAGTGAAGTCATATTATATTTATTCTTTTGTGTCTGACTTATTTCACTTTACATAATATAATGTCTTCAAGGTTCATCCATGTTGTTGCATGAACCAGAACTACATTCCTTTTTACTGCTGAATAATATTCCATTGTATGTATATACCACATCTTTTTCATCCAATCATCAGTTGATGGACACTTGGATTGTTTCCATCTTTTGGCAAGTGTGACTAAGGTCGCTATGAACACCAGTGTGCAAATATCTGTTTGAGTCCCAGCTTCCATTTCTTTTGGGTATATACCTAGTAGTGTGACTGCTGGGTCATATTGTAATTCCATACTTTACTTTTTGAGGAACTGCCAACTATCTTCTGCAGCAGCTGCACTATTTTGCATTCCCACCAGCAATGAATGAGTGTTCCTATTTCTGCACATCCTCTCCAACACTTGTCATTTTCTGTTTTTTTTTTTTTTTTTTTTTTAATATAACCATTCTAATGGGTGTGAAATGGTATCTCATTGTGGTTTTGGTTTGCATTTTTCTAATAGTTAATGATGTTGAGCATATTTTCATTTGCTTTTTAGCTATTTGTATATCCTCTTTGGAGAAATATCTATTAGAGTCTTTTGCTCATTTTTAACTTCAGTTGTTTGTCTTCTTACTGTTGCATTGTAGGATTCCTTATATTTTCTGGATATTAAACCTCATTAGGTACATCATTCCCAATATTTTCTCACATTGTGTAGATTGTCTTTTCAATTTAGTGATAAAGTTGTTGATACCCACAATTTTTAATTTTGGTGATATCCCATTTATCTATGTTTTTTATTGTTGTTGTTGCTTGTGCTTTTGGTGTAAAGTCTAAGATTTAATTGCCTTGATCTTGAAGATGCTTCCCTACATTTTCTTCTAGAAGTTTTACAGTACTGATTCTTATTTTTAGGTCTTTGATCCATTTTGAGTTAATTTTTTGTATATTGTGTGAGATAGTGGTCCGCCTCCATTCTTTTGCATTTCAATTTCTCTTTGATATTCTTTACACACATGGTAGGGAGTTATAATCAAGTGTTGTATATGGTAGTGCATATCTAATATTCTGTCAGTTTCTCTATATTTCTTAGCTTTCTTGCAGTTATGTGAAACCATCTAACTACTTGTAAAGTCAAGGGATAGTAAACAGAATGATGTGTTTTTCCTGACCCTTGAGCCATCTCTTCCCATATTCTGAGGACAAATTTGCAGCATAAGAGAGCTGAGCCTCTCAAGCCTGGTCCCTGAAGAACTTTGTGGAGCAAACTGTACTACAGACACATATTGGACATGTTCTATGAGTGAGATATACATTTTTATTTTGTTAATCAAATGGCTAATAACTTAATTACTAATCTTAACATACAAATATGTTGTGTATGAGTAGGCATGTGTGAGTCTGTGTATCTCCTGTGCCTTTCTGTGGTGCAGTGTATGCAGTGGGGTAGAAGCGTCGTCTCAAGGTTAGAAAAGAAACTGAAGGGAAAGTTTTGCTCCAATGAATCAAACTAACACCCACAAGACATACTGAGATTATATCCAAATTGACAGGTTAATTGGCATGGTTTTCACAGCAGTCAGGCCACTTGTTGCAATGATTTTTTAAGTTTAAAATGTAAGATATTTAATTATGTCCATGTTTAAGGGGCTCTTTGTAAAAGTTATTTATAAGAACAAATGCAATCTTCATTAAAACAAATGTCTTACTATTTATCAATATAGATTAAATCTTAGGAACCAGAATTTTACAAATGCAACTTATTTCCCTGAGTATATCTTCCATTCTAGGTAGACTAATATCATAGATGAAGTTAGGTAAACCAGAGTTCGGGTTGATCTTTATAGACTTTATAAACTAAGTTGATAGTTAACAATCCAAGGAAGGATGTGCACCTACTGTTGGAGGAATTCAAAGGCAAAACAGGGAATGCTGTAAGCAAGTGGCTTGAGTGTATAAGAAAAGTCAAAGGTAAAGATTCCGGTTGCTCCATCTGACCATGGTAGGATTTGCATCTCCATGACCAACATAATTAAAGGGAAATGCCAGAGTTTCATTACAAAAAGACAAAAAGGACATCGAACAGAATCTGCAACTTGTATAGAACCCTGCAGAGTTACAATCTGTGTTTAGGTTTCTTTCCCATAAATTTAGGATTGGCCAACAGTTTGGTACTCCTTAGTTGGAATTGTTTTTTAGGTACAAAGTCCATAGCAAATCCTTTGAACTTTCTGTTCTTCAAATTATCAAAAGACATGGGAAGAGACTAAGGTGTGGTGATCTGAAAAATACCCTTCTTAAGTAACTGTTGATAGGTAGTTAATATGCTTTATTGTCTTCTGCAGACTTCTTAGTTGAAAGAAAACCTTTTTTCTATTGCTTTCCGTTTACTTTGAGCCCAACTTGATATATATCATTTCCAAATGTTTACTTACATTTTTACTAACACTTACAATTTATGAACAATCATTTCAATTCAAAATAGTAAAAGTTAGAAAATAAGATTAACATATTGTGCTGTCTAATTTCATGCTTGTGGCATGATATTGAGCAATTTATTCTTACTTCCCAAATCAGTATTTACTGTCTGTCATATATGCAGATATACATTTTGTGGTAAATGCTAATTGGAAATGTCAGGATTTTCCAATCTAATTAGTATAATTGCTTTTCAAGAGGAGCATAAGTACTTGTTAATATAAATTCCATTTTCCATGATTGCCAAAAAGGCTATTGTTGATTATGTTTCCTAGGTTACCACAAGCACAGTGACTGTCAAGCCTCTGAATCTCTTGACATATGAAAGCATCTGTGAAGATGAAACTCTGAGGGAAAATGCCAGGAATTGACAAAGACATTTTTTTTTTATCATGTGCTCCAAGGAAAGTTATAAACTTGAACTTAAGATTTTTCCACTCTAATTGTGAATCCACTCAAGCTCAATTCATTCCCTGTTTAAACTGTGCTCTCTTATAGATCTTAATTTTGCTTAACCTGGACTGTCAGAGAGACACAGTTCTCTGTGGATTGACCTCAGTGTATGAGTTAAGTGGTAGAGAAAATGGAAATCATAATTATGCATTTTTGGGGGAGGCATAAAAAAGACAAGTTTCAAGTTTCAACATTAAACTATCTCTTGAGAACTTCATTTCAGAATTGCCAATAATAGAAATCCACCAGCAAAGTTTTTCTACAAATAATGTGGTTTTAGAAAGAAACTCAGAAAAGTATTCAACTATGTGTTTGTTCAACCACCACCCCTGCTCCCCAACAGACAAGTGTGCAGTAAATGTTAACCATTTTTAATATGTTGTTAATTTTGTTAATATAATCAGAGCAGGTATTAAATAGAAGTAAAATGGGAACTTAAATATGTGATATATTTCAAGCTGCAGCAGCTTTGGTGGATACAACTATTTGCTCCCTTCCTTATAAGAGGATTTCACATCTCCTCCCATTGTCTCGTGACTTCAGCATCTCCTGGAGGTGGAGTATACGTCTCTGCCCATTGTCAGGCTTTCCCATGTAAATTGTTTTCACCAGTGGAATGAGGATCAATGTGACATTAACCATACCTGAGCAGAAGCTTTACATCTGATCATCTGGTTTGACTCAGCTTTTACACTTTGTCAGGAGATTAGCATATTCCAGATAAAGAAGGCTTCTATCTTGGCTCTTGAATGACAAGACACGTGGAGCAGAATAGAAGCCTGGGTCAGGGCTGCAGAACTTTACAGCCAACTTGCAGCCTCTGTGTAATTTGCATGCATGTACGCATCTTCTGCAGTAAGCCACTGAGATTTGGGGTTTGATTTGTGACCTTGGCAAAGCTGATTGATAGTGTCCAAAAGACTGCAGACACCACTCCTCCTCTTTACTGCTTGATTATCTGCAAAACCCAGTTCTAGGCAGTATTTATTCTAAAGAGCTTTTTAATGATTTTATAAGATTCACCACTTTGAATCGTACTCTCTATCAAATCTTAGCACAAGTCTCATTCTTCCAAGCAAAGTTCTTTGCCTGTTTACAGTTTAGAAGAAAAAGTCATTGATTAAAAATACAATTATAATAATACTCTTTCATAAATTGTAACAAACATACCACACTAATGCAAGATATTAAAAATGGGACTGGGGCATATGACAGCTCTGTATTTTCTGCATGGTTTTTCTGTGAACCTATAATTTCTCTAATTTTAAAAAATAACCAAAAAAAAAAAAAAAAAAAGATTAGGGGACCTGGATTAGAGTCCAATTCTTCCCTTTTGTCTTATGGCTTTAACTTAATTGGTCTTCAAGCTCTTGTCTTTAAATTGTAGAAGGTTAAACTGATTCCTCAATTTGCTTTCCAATGTGTGTATGTATTTTTCCAACTCTCATTAATCTCCCTTCCTCCGTTTCTTATTTAGTGACCCTCATATCTAGCACCAATAATCATAGAAATGCAATTTTAAACAAGACATTTCAATTTCTCTTTTCTTTCTTTTTTTTTTTTTTTTTTGTATTTCAAATATATTAGGGTATTCATCATTATACTTGCAATTTTTTCATGTAGTACATTATTTTGCAACAGATTGCATGGAACAACTCTGTGAAATAACATAATTTCCCCGAAATGCTAACAGTCTAAAATCTCAAGGATGAGACAATACTGAGCCCAAAAGAGGCCTGTGGATAGACATTGTTTGTACTGTGTTATTTAAAAAAAAAAGTAGGAAAAGAAATTTGAAAGAGCAGCTCCATAAATATCCCACCAGCAGTTATTTCTAATGTGGGACAGGTGGAAAGAAAATAACACAAGGAGGAAGTCACAGAACTTGTGTAATGAAGAATTCTTTGAAATATCACTAATAAGTAAATAGTAACAAAACATTAGAGAGACAAAAATGATACATCTGCCTTGCTAGGGAAGTGCCTTGAGGAAGGACAACTGCCAGTCTCTTAGCAGCTGGGATTTCAGGAGAGGCATGCAGAGAAAGTTGCATAGGATAAGCTCCATTGACAGATCTCACACCAAAAGTTCAAAAAAAAGAGATAAAGTACCCTTTGAGAATAAGTAGGATCCAATTGTTTATCCTTTCAGTTACAAGGAATTATTATATAAATGAATGGAAATGTTATATGACAGAACCCCATTATTTCAACTTCCTGAAATCCTCCTTGTTTAGACTTCTCTCAAATACTTCCACTTCACTGTTAGAGGCAGAAGATTAAAGCTGAAATGCAACTTGAGCCATTGTGATGGAATTTTATATCCTCTCCAGCTCTGATGGTTAAACGGAGTAAGAAGCAGGTGGTCCCTTCCCCTGTGGTGGAGGAGAGGCTACCTAAGAGGGGTAAAAGGAACACAGAAGCAAAGATGGGGCAGAGATGTTATCACATTGAAAACTTTTACCTACTGCTGGAAGGGGACCAATGAAATCTGTAGCTAGAGGGACCTAAGTTATATGCTAGTTTGAAGTTTTGCAATTTTGCCTGCAGTCATTTTGATAATGTGACTTCACAAGAAATCAAAATGAAGGGGTACTACATGCAGATACATGTAAGTCAGGTTATCCTTGTACCTGAAATTTCTGCACTCTTAGAAATTTTAATGAGAATGAAGCAAAGCTTAAATGATTAACAGTTAGAAGAACAAGTAAGTGCTTGGGGCTCTCTAGAATAAAGGTTGTAAATAAACAGTGTGTTAGGAAAGGAAAGAATTGGTAGGGGCGTAAGAAGAAATGGTTACTTTGAGGAAGCAAGTGAAAAAACATTGAAAGATGTTTTTGGTGATAGAAAGAGCAGGGCTTTTCTCTGACCAGAAATCTACATTCAGGATGAATTCTTGTGTTGAAAAAGGTGTCAAGATGTACATGATGTGAAATGTCAGTTTTATAGTAACTATTCCTGCAAGTCACACTGGGGGAAGATTGGTGAATGTGCTTGGGAGGAAATGTCTTTGATAAAGTGCTATATGTTGGGTATACAAATTAACATTTATGTTCCTATTAAAGAAGGAGGGATACATATTTGCCAGAATAAAAAATAGAAGAATGCATTTGAAGGAACAGTCCTGTTCTCTTAAAAGAAATAGATGTTTCTGTGGCTTTTTGAAACTAAGCAAATGAATTTGTAAGAGGTACTCACTTCAATGACTATTTTAAACTAATTGCATTTGCATTTAAAATATAATTATCTTTAAAAATAAGGGAAAAAGTTATCCTGGAAATAATTCATAATTTGGTAGAGCACTGGGAACATAGTTTTGGAGCATCCAAGTATGAGAGTAAACTTTGTCTTCTTTGCAACTGCAGAACAACAGAATGCTCTTTGACAGTGTTAAAAGACACTTACTGAAGAGCTTTTCTCCACCTTTCTTTTTAAAGAGTGTTTTGGCAGGTTTGAGTTTCTGGCTGAGTGGTTTTTCTATCATGGTTCCCATTCAGTATTTGTTATCAAGTTCTGCTGTCTTGCTCATCAGAACCAGGATATTTTATAAGACCTGTGTTTGTCATTTTAAGTTTATGTTTTAGAAGTTCAGAAATGGTAGCAGATGAATAAATATTTTCTAAAAGGCAAGAAATATTAAATTTTTTCATCTCGCCTACTGATAAGTCTCACCTATTTCTATGTTTAAAAAAAAGAGTTGAAAATCAGTTTCCCATGTTGTTTACATGAAACACCATTGAAGACTACACGATAACATATTGCCTAGTAAAATACAGTAGATATGTAAGCAGTGCCAGGAATCTGCATTTGAGAAGCATCTTATTTGATTTTCTTCAAAATTTCTGACACTGTGCTGAACATATAGTTTAATACATACTTCTTTAATTTGAACCATTTTCAAAGTTATTGCATTTCCTAGCTCCCTCACATGGCTGAAAAACAAAATTCCATTTTACATTTACAGCATCTACCACTCCATCAAGGAAGCAAATACATGGTCTTTGTAACAACTTAAGGCACAGACTTTTATGAACCCTGAGTCCTGAGACATTCTGTCAGTGACCTGGTCTTAAGTGTTATAGAATATAATGTGTGTTTAATCTTGCCTTTGGCACTAGCACCAGAAAAGAGATATCCTGGAATATTTTAGCTCTCTAAGAAGAAAAACAAAACAAAACAAGAAACAAATAAACAAACAAAATAGAACCAGAAAAGAAATGCTTTAAATTATATAGAAAAAGATATTTCAGGACACTAAAATGCTTAGTCTCAGAAGTACATTACTATTAAAACATAATAAAATACAAGTTTATTATTTTTGAATTGCCCATTCTTTTATGCCATTCATATAGACTTTTACTGGACAATGCATCCCCATGCCACATTAGTTGGTATTTTTCTTGAACAAGGGTTAACAATCTCCCCCTGGATCATATATTTTTCATTTTCATTTTCAGGACATGTTAATGTGATAAATCAGATTTTGGAGATGTACCGCACATAATTAATAATGGATAAAAAACTTATCTTTGAAAGAATTAATTTCCCTTTAGGTTCTAAAACATTGGCTGAACTGCATCAGGAGTGTTCCAAGGAAAATGTGCCAAAAAAACTTTCCTTTCCTCAATTTCTTGAGGTTAGATAAAAATGCAGAAAAATACATGTGGTATATTTGGTTGGAGAATGAGTTTGCATTCTCGAATCTTGCTTCAATCTGCTATAATACTAAAATGATTTGATACAAGAATTTTCACCTTGGATAACTGTAAATGTTGGTATATTACCAAAAACAGCAGGAGGATATTATTTTCTAACTTTAAATTACAACTTTTACAGCAATGATGCTGAATAGCCTAGAAGTTGAAGACTTAGCAGATGCTTGAATGCATGGTTTCTCACAGTTTAGAATAATAATTTTTATGAGCAATTGTGAATATGGTAAAAGTCAGCATTTTTAAATTGATTTTACAAGACAAATAAAAGGATTGAAACACAGACTTAGGGAGAAATGGGTGATTTTAATATTTTTCATTACGCCTTTATATTTAGTATAAGATTTGATTACATTTTAAATGCTTTGTACATATATATTTTGTGAGCTTTTATATTCAGGGAAAATAATGAAGGTTTATTCATTAAAATACATACATAAAATTGTATTTTATTTTGATAAAATGCAAATGCACACCTATGCTATATATAACACATAGGTATAACTACATAGGAACAAATATCCTGGTAGAAAAACATTTATATATAAATATGGAAATCACTGGTGGAAGATAAGTGTCAAATACCACCATTACACTTCTTTTCTACATGAATATAATCATTCCAAGATGTACAGAATTCCAAGATGTTTTAATTTATTAGCATTTTCATAAATTATATTAATACACTTTGTCAAATATTCTTTATAAAAGGACCATTTCTTACATATATGTCTTACTTTAGTTTTTACATATTTTTTTACTGGAATTAAAGTGTTTCTCATACTATACTGGTTATATAGTTTGAGGACTCTCTGTATAAATGGGAAATTGGGATTATAAACCTCAGTATATTTAATTTTTAAGTGCTTGCATGTTGTTCTAGTTTGCTAATGCCGTCGGAATGCAAAACACCAGAGACAGATTGGCTTTTCTAAAAGGGGATTTATTTGGTTACACAGTTACAATCTTAAGGCCATAAAATGTCCAAGGTAACACATCAGCAATCAGGTACCTTCACTGGAGGATGGCCAATGGTGTCCAGAAAACCTCTGTTAGCTGGGAAGGCACGTGGCTGGCGTCTGCTCCAAAGTTCTGGGTTCAAAATGGCTTTCTGCCAGAACATTTCCTTCTAGGCTGCAGTTCCTCAAAAATGTCCCTCTCAGTTGCTCTTGGGGCATTTGTCCTCTCTTAGCTTCTCTAGAGCAAAAGTCTGCCTTCAACAGCTGTCTTCAAACTGTCTCTCATCTGCAGCTCCTCTCTCAGCTCCTGGGTGTTCTTCAGAGTGTCCCTCTTGGCTGTAGCAAGCTTGCTCCTTCTGTCTGAGCTTATATACTACTCCAGTAATCAAGGCCCACACTGAATGGGTGGGTCCACACCTCCATGGAAATTATCTCATCAGAGTTATCACCTACAGTTGGGTGGGGCCATCTCCACGGAAACACTCAAAGGATTCCAAGCTAATCAGCACTAAAATGTCTGCCCCACAAGATTGCATCAAAGAATATGGCTTTTTCTGGGGAACATAATGCATTCAAACTGGCACATGTGTATCACTGGAATTTGACATCTTTATCACCACAAAATATGCCTTTCAAAATTAGAGATATTTATTGGAAAAATCGTAATTTGATAAAACAGAAATGACTTTATTTTACGTTATCATATTAAGCAAAATTAGTTTGTGGATTAGTTTGCTAATCAGTTGGGAGCACCTCCATAACTGACTCATTGTTCATGGATGCTGGGCAGAGGGATATACACCATCTCTAGGCCTTTTTCTTTTTTTTTTTACTAAATCCTCTACTTCTTTCTTTTCCCCATGTTCTCTCTTTTTCCATCTGCCAGTTGAATATCAGTGATCTGGGCATCTGGGAAAGCCCAGTGTTAAAGGTAATAGCACTTCCATCAGCCTGGACTTCCAAGTGATTCCATGGAGCAAAGACAATACTTGCCCAAAGTCATCAAGAACACTCTATTAATTACTCTAATAATAATGCACTTAAATTTCAGGCCTCGATAAATACATCTGCTAGAATTATTTTAATTCATATGAAAATTGTCATCTTGAATTAACGTGCTGCCATCAAAGAACCCTAAAATATGTTGCATTTGTTAGGTGCCAAGGAGACTGGTGTTAGAATTTGAAAACTTAAGACCCATGTCACACAGTCACAAAAACATTTGGTGAAACTGTAGCTGTGATAATTTGTAAGGCTCACCAGATGCTTACTACGCCTAAAACTATCAGGGAAGAGTTTAGAAACCAAAATAGTATTAGTGTATGTTAGTTGATACTGGCTGCATTTAGCATTGCATTACAAAGAAGAAATGAATTTTGGCTGAATCAGCAGCTTACCAGCAAAAAAAATGGAAGAGAATGGGCAGACAAACAATGAGAGACCCAGCAGGGTTAGGAAATCTGGTTGCTTCTAGACTGTAAACAGCAAAAGATAAAACTGAGAAAGGTTGTAACTGACCATCACAGACTGAGCCCATTAAGACTTAGGCAGTTAAGCACAAATGAAAGATACAGAATAACCTACCTGCAAACTTCATTTCCCAGCCTCCCTTGCAGTCAGGGATAGCTCTGCAAATAGGTTCTCATCAGTGGAAGGTGGACAGAGGGATGCCAACCACTTCCAGACAGGGTTGTAAAAATGTCCTGTGTAAATGTCTCTGCTTTCCCTTTCACCTCTGCTGTCTGCATGTCAACTCCTAGTGCAGCCTTGGAGGGTCAATACTGAAGGTGAAGGAGCCTCTGTCGACTTTGATTCATGAATGCCTGTGTAGGGCAGAGACTCCTCCTCCTTTCCATTCCATCAGCTGGACTTTGCATAAGCTTGAAATTAACTTTGATTGTTTCAAACCTCAATGGAATAATAACATGGTTAATACATACAAATTCATAAGACTATTTAACATGGCCTTTTCACAAACAGTTTAAGTTATAAAAACGGGTTACAATACATAACATATTGTTAACCCATGTGCATATCCTCAGAGGATTATTGAAAGCTAAACACTTGTAGGGTAATATTGTTCATTTGTAATTGTGGGGACTAATGGTTTCCATTTTCTTCTTTGTGATTTTCTGTTTTCTCATTAATAAACCCAAATTTCAGAATAATTTCTATGTAATAGTGTGCATTTAGTAAAGAATAAATATATGTAATTTAAAATTAAAATTAAAAAATCTTCTTGGAAAAAAATCCCATACATAAATACTTCATTTTGTCTTTGGATTAAATATTGCTTCAATAAAAGAACATTTCCTGTAATCAATCACGCCTTCATAATCTTGCTTTACTATTTATTGTGTTAAGCAAATGGCCTTAAGTCTGCACACACACATACACACATGCACAGGCTATTTGTTGAAACTGCTACGAATAATTCCAAGCAAGGCCATAAATTAAGTCAGACCTAGATCATTACATACTTGATAAATTGGATAAGAGTTATGCAGTGTGAAATCTGCAAGGAAGTGGATGGGATAACAAACTGCACTTGAAATCCACTTAACATTTCTTAAACCAAACCTCAATCTTCTTTAAGTTGCCTTCAAGCCATTCTTCAGTGGGCTTAATGTTTCTATAGAAGAAACTGTGAGTTACAATAAAGGAATGTGAAAATTGGTGAGAGAGACATTTTATTGCTGTATTCTCATTACATGCTCAGGATCTGCATCATTAGACATGAATGGCAATAGAACAGTGTTGATGAGTAGTGAAGAGGAGTAAAAATTAAAAGGAATAAATATCTGTATACTAGGAAACTCTTTGATTAGCAAATTAATTCTAGGTTGGCTTGCTAATCTGGTGAGATACAGGCAAAAATTGTAAGGCATGAATCTAGAAGACAGTGGTAAAACAAGAGGAATAATTGAAATCCTAAACCTGGATTCCAGAAACTATTAGCAACAGGCCTTAATGTCTTCGTCTTTCAGCCTAAGTAACATAAAATCCATACATTTCAAGTGTGTCTGAAGCCAAGGCACTCTTGCTCTGGAACTGAACTGGCTGACAGGGATGCTGCTGTTTCAGAATCTGTCTCCCTCTGTTTGTGAATTTCATGTTGTCTCAGACCACATAGTTTTAAACTGGCGTCTATTAACTTTGGCTCACAGTTGACCCCATCCTGGGCTTCAGGCCCCAGTGATTTAAAATACCATGAGATACGTGGAAACAAAGAATGTTCAGGGAAGGACATATTTGATGCATTTTTTTTTGGAATCAGCCTGTGGATCTACTAATTGCAGATTTGTTTACTTCCTTGTATATTTCTCTAAAAGCTGCCAGACTTTGTGATCAGGGCCTGGAGGAAAAAGCTTTCTTCAGTGATGACATAAACGAAGTCTGTGGACCCTTGGAGACTTGGAGTGACTTGCAGGATCTGGGCCAAAAATAGAAAAGTGGCATATAGGGTCAGAAGCCAAGGCACTGTTTTGATAATTTCCTGCAAGTACAGTCAGATTGAACCTCCGCAATGGGTCATTTTGTGATAATCAAATGAACCAACTTTTCTGAAAGTCAAGTTAAACCAACTGGCATACAAAATTTAGCCTTAGGGCAAAAAGTAGAGCTTTTTTTTTTTCCTTTTCTTTTCTTCCAGTTCACTCTCTCACTTTTCTTAAAGTAGATTATCACATGATTTTTCAGGTACATACTATGTGCAAGGTGAAGAATGATAAAAAGAAGAATGAAACAAAATCATGCTCTGAAGACATGACAGTGAAGAAAAAAAAATGGATGACATTTGAGAATAAAGGACATACTTTTTTTTAATTTGCTAGGCTACTGAAAGCAGATGTGATAAAATGGGTGGGCTTTAAATAATGGGAATTTAGTAGCTTGCAAATTTACAGTTTTCTGGCCATGAAAATGTCCAAATCAAGGCATCAAGATGACGCTTTCTACCTGAAGATCAGCTGCCAGAGATCCTGAACTCCTCTGTCACATGGCAAGGCTCATGGAGGTGACTGCTTGTCTCCCCCTACCATTTCAGATTTTATTGCTTTAAACTTCTTGCTTCCATGGTTTTCTCTCTCTTTGTCTGAATTTCATTCTCTTATAAAGGACAGCAGTAAGAGGATTAAGACCCATCCTGAATGAGGTGGGCCACACCTTAACTGAAGTGGCCTCATCAAAAGTTCCTACTTACAATGGGTTCACTTACACAGGAATGGATTAAATCTAAGAACATTTCTTTCTGGGGTATATACAGCTTCAAACCACTTACCAACTCATAATTGTTCATGAAGACTTACACTTCTACTAAGGAACTTCAGCAAGTTGAAATCCTTGCATTTCATTCTTGAAGGTGGTGGCATAATCTTGTATCTTATGTACGTTTTCAAAAAGAATAATAATACATGTAGGACCTAGAGTCTTTCTTGGTCATAGATTGCACACCTTGTGAATGTGGGATGGATAGGCAGGTAGATTCAGCTCCAGATGAATGTTGCTTCTTTGTTTTGTTCAGTGTTTAAGAACCTGTTGTGGTTTAAGTCCCTTAGGTTCTCTGAGTGCACAACAGTTCTGGTTCCAGCGGAACCATCCTGTTTCTCTGATTGTTACAAATGAACATGGTCTGTCACCTCCTTTCTTTTCCCATATGGTGTTGTATCATCACAATTTTCTCTGCTGTTCATTCAAGCAAGCCAGAAGCATTGTGAAAAGCAGGATGCTGAATGTGAGAAATAAGTCTGCAAGTGGGAAACAAAAAACAATTTTCCAGAGGTGTAATCCACATACAGTCAGAATTGAGGGTGGGGGAAGAAGGAAACAATATTAGATACAGTTTGACTTACAGATATAGATTGTGGTCAAATGCATGTCCTTGATAAAATTTTTGGTTTGGTATTTTTTTGTATATTAGTATTGAAATTCCCATTTACTCATGATTTATAAGGCCTATTTGAATATTTGCCCCCTTGATAATAAATATCATTATTAGCATTATTCTCTCCCAAAATTTATTAATTCTGCTCTTCACATCTCAGTAAATGGCAACACCATTCATCCAGTTCTTCAGGACAGAAATTTTGAGAATGCTAGTTATTTTCTTTTTTGCCTCCATGTAGAAACTAAATAGAGTAGCTGTTTCCTTAACATAGGTGAATCCATCTGCTGTTGAAACTTCATGCTAATCCAGGCCATGATCATTTCTCATCTGGGATATGGCGATGTCACTTGACTTCTCCCTTTCTCAGTTATTGTCACTTGGCATCTTTTCTTTTTGCAGCAACTACATGACTCTCTTACAAATGTAAATCACATCATGTCACTCTTCTGATCCACTTCTTTTAATGGCTTCACATCTCAACATAAAACACATTTTCCATATCATGGATTGTAAGGCCCAACATGATGTAGCCACATCCACCCACCTCTTTGCTTGCATCTACAGTTTCTCCCTCACTTATTGCCTTACCCCGACAATGACCTCATCTTTTTTCTTTTGTTATTTCTCCTTTCAACCACATTCAGTTATGTAATTTGTGGCTGCTAATTACATTTACAATACTGTGCTACCATAACTGCCATTCATTAGCAAAACTTTTCCATCATCCAAAATTGAAACTTTATGCATTTTAAGACATAACTCCCTATTCCCTACCCCATCCCATCCCCTGGTAACCTATATTCTAGATACTGAGTCTATAAGTTTTCTTATTATATTTATTTCATATCAGCGAGCCATATATTTGCCCTTTTATGTCTGGCCTATTTCACTCAACAAAATGTCTTCAAGGTTCATCCATGTTGTTGCATGTATTAGAACTTCATTCCTTTTCAGTGCTGAATAATGTTCCATTGTACGTATATACTTCATTGTGTTTATCCATTCATTATTTGATGGACACTTGGTTTGCTTCCATATTTTGGAAATCATGAATAATGTCACTCTGAACATCAGTGTGAAAATATCTGTTCAAATTCCTACATTCAGTTTTTTGGGTATATACCTAGGAATGGGATTTCTGAGTCGTATGGTAATTCTATACTTAACTTTATGAAGAACTGCCAAGCTGTCTTTCACAGTGGCTATACCATTTTACATTCTCACCAGCAATGAATGAGCATTCTTATTTCTCCATAACCCCTCCAACACTAGTAATTTCCTTTTCTTTCTTTCTTTTTTTTTTTTTTTTTTTTTTGTAGAAGTCATTATAGTAGGTGCAGAATTGTATCCTTTTTGTGGTTACGAGTTGCTTTTCCCTAATGGCATTTTTCATGTGTTTTTAGCCATTTGTATAATATTCTGGAGATATAACCCTTATTGGATGTGTGGTTTCCAAATATTTCCTCCCATTGTGTATGCTGTCATTTTACTTTTGTGATAAACTCCTTTAAGGCACAGAAGTTTTTAATTTTAATGAGTTACTATCTAGCTATTTTTCTTTTGTTGCTTGTGCTTTTGGTGTAAAGTCTAACACAAGGAGCTGAAGATGCTTCCTTATGTTTTCTTTTAGGAATTTGATAGTTCTGACTCTTATATTTGGTCTTTAATGTATTTTGAGTTGATTTTTGAATATGGTGTGAGGTCGGTGTCCACCTTAATTCTTTTGCAAATGGAGATGCAATTTTCACAGCACTATTTGTTGAAGGGATGATTCTTTCCCAACTGCACTCTTGTCAAAAATCAGTTGGCCATAAATACAAGGTTTGATTTCTGAACTCTCAAATTGATTCCATTGGTCTATGCCTGCCCTTGTCCCAGTACCAAGCTGTTTTGATTACTATAGCTTTGTAATATGTTTTAAGATCAGGGAACATGAGCACTCCAATTCCATTCTTCTTTTTCAAAATGGCTTTGGCTATTTGGATCCCCTTACCCTTCCATGTAAATGTGATGACTGGCTCTTCCATTTCTTCAAAGAAGATTGGTGGGATTTTGACTTGGATTGTAAAATGAATCTGTAAATAATTTTAAATAGAATTGACATCTTTACAATATTCAATCTTCCAATCCATAAACACCAAATATCCTTCCAATTATCCGTCCATTTATTTATGTCTTCTTTGATTTCTTTTAACAATGTTTTGTAGCGTATAAGTTCTTTGCATTCTTGGGTAAATTTATTCCTGTATGTTTTATTCTTTTAGTTGTTATAATAAACAGATTTTTCTTCTTTATTTCTTCTCCCAATTATTCATTGCTAGTGTATATAAATACCATGAATTTAGGTATTGATCTTGTACCTCGCTACTTTATTAGCTCTAGGAGATTTGTTGTGGATTTTTCAGGATAGGATAATGTCATCTGCAGATAGGGAAAATTTTACTTCTTTTGTTCTAATTTGGATGGCTTTCATTTCTCTTTCTTGCTCAATTGCTCTGGCAAGAACTTCCAGTAAAATGTTGAATAACTGGTAAAATAGGGCATCCTTGTCTTGTTCCTGATTATAGAAGGAAAATTTTCAGTCTTTCACCATGAAGTATAATGTTAGCTGTGTGTTTTTCATGTATCCCCTTTATCATGTCAAGGAAGTTTCCTTCTATTCCTAGTTTTCTAAGTATTTTTATCAAGAAGGGGTGCTGGATGTTTTCAATTGTCTTTTTGAATTAATTGAGATGGCCATGTGTTATTTTTCCTTCATTGTGTTAATGTGGTATATTATACTAATTGATTTTCTTATGTTGAAACACCCTTACATACCTAGGATCAGTTCCACTTGAAATGGTCTATAATTCTTTTAATGTTGGCATCATCTCTTTATCTCCTTTAATTTTGCCTCAGGGACTTTTATGTGCTCTTCTCACTAATTTTTCCACAATGTTTGATATCTCATTTTTTTTAGTACTATCTTTATTGCCATATTAAGGACATATTAGAGGAGCCTGCCCTGACACATAAAATAAGATAGCAAAGCTCCATTCTTGTCTTCTGAAATGCACCTCACTGTGCTTTATTCTTCATTAGCAATTATTACTTCTCTGACATATTATAAATTTATAATTTTACATTGATTTTCAACCCCTGCTCGACTAAAGCAAAGCCCTATGATGTAAGATGCATTTCCTTTTCTTTCCCTTTCCTTCTTTTCTATCTACTGAATTCCCAAGACTCAAACAGTGCCTGGTAAATGGTAAGTGTTGTAATCATTTGTAAGAATTTTGAAGGAGTAATTGCTAAGAACTTCAAGTGACTTGAAGTGATATTACAATGAATGTTTTATGAAGGACTTAATATGTTCAACTGACCAGCGCAGTAAGTGGCCTTGGTGAATTATAATAACAGGTGTAAAATGTATATTGGATTATTGCAGGTGTTGAGTCTTCAAAACATCTGGGAATCACAGGCATATCTTTCAGCATCATTCAGTGACTCAGATATAATACCTTATATTATTTGGCTCCACTTACCTTCCCAATAATATATTTTTTTTGTCTTGCAAATGACATATCAGCTTTCTGTTCAAAGTAATTAAAAAGCAATGTGTTAATGCTATAATATACGTGTGTTCTGGATGTTATTGGACTGCTGGAGAAAATGACTAATTAAATAATAAAATAGTTAATGATGGTTAATTCTTGTCACATGTGTCAGAAAGAGAAAATCAACAAGAAGGTGTTAATATATATTTTTCTAACAAATCTTTTCTGTATGCCACAAATCTAGAGCATCAAATCTATCTCATAACAACAAACTTCTCTGTTCAGAGTTGGGAAAGAAATGAATGAAAGCATAAATGGATATACCTGACATTAGAAGTGGTTGAATTAAGATGCGCAATACCTGACAAATCTGAAAAGAGCCTCTGTAAAACAAAACAAAAAATAAATAGAGGAGAAATAAAAGTCCTGGTTAGAATATTCAGAAAAGGGAGATATTGAGTGTTGGCTTTAAGGTTCTCCTTCCAAATCAGATGTCAATGTCACCACTACCTCTAGAGTTTATAATATTCATCATTAATATCCATCATATTTTAATTCTGGACCTTTTGAGTATGAAAGAGATTACCAAGATTTTACCCAAATTATCACTGTGACCAATAGACTGAACAAAAGCATTTTTTAAAAATTTCTGTTAGCATCCTGCTTTTGTTCTTTTTTTCCTTTTAGTTTTATTTTCTATTAAAGTCCTTTTGTGCATGCCCTCTTATATATTTGCCTTTATTCTCTTTCCATCATCCCTGGAGTGTTTATCCACTAATTCCAAAAATAATATGGCAGTACAGCTAAACTTTAGACTATTTGTGATATTAAAACAAAAAAATACATAAGCAAAAAAAAAATTAAAACACATATTCATGACAATTGTTGATTTTTCTGCAATTTTTTCTTCAATTAGTTCATCAGATTACTCAAATATAGAATTCAAGTAAATTAAAAATTTAGTAATAGTACTTTCATTTTATAAAGCAATTGAGATCAGAACATCACGGAGTTAAAATAGTCTTATCTATCCTTTTTAAAAACATTTTTCTTGTGAAATATAACATATATGGAGAAGAGTGATCAAATTTTTGAAATACAGTATAACAAGTACTTATAGAGAAAATTTCAAAGTATGGTATGAGTTACAGTTCCACAATTCAGGTATTTCCTTCTAGCTGTTCTTATACGTTAGGGACTAAAAAGAAATACCTGTATAATGATTCAGTAGTCATAATCGTTTGTTAAATCTTATCATCTCTGTTACAACTCCTCCTTCTCTTTTGATCATTCTTTTAATCTTCAGGAATATTTGGATAACGATCATTCTAACTTCTTCAAGTTGAAAAGGAGTGTTGACATTATGGGATACAGGGATGCAACTGGTTGACGTTCTTGCAGAAACTGTTACCTCTGGATTTCCGGGCTTACCTGGCTAGTAACAATCTAGAGATTTTAAGTTTCTGAAAAATAGCCTTGGTGATTGAAACTTTTATACAGTCTCAGCTAGAGTCCTGGGAATTCTTTAGGGCTTTTAGGAATACTATTGGTTGGGACTTGGCATATTTTCAATATCTACATGAAACTTGCATAGGAGTAATTTTCAATATCTACGTGAAGCTTGCATAGGAGTAACCTGCAGGATAGTCCCTCGACTCTATTTGAAATATCTTAGCCACTGGAACCTTACTTTGTTATTTTTTTTCTCCCTTTGGTCAAGTGGGCATTGTCAATCCCATGATGCCAAGGCCAGGCTCATCCCTAGGAGCCATGTCCCACATTGCCAGGGAAACTCACACTCCTTGAAGTCATGCCCCACATAGGAGGGAAGATAATGAGTTTATTTGCAGAGTTGCACTTAGCGAGAGAGGCCACATCAGAGCAACAAAAGAAGATCTCTGGAAGTGACTTGGGCATAATTTTAAGTAGGCTTAGCTTCCCCATTATAGAAATAAGTTTCATAAGGGCAAGCCTCAAGATCAAGGGTTTGGCTTATTAAATTGGGAGTCCTTAATGCTTGAGAGAATATCAGGGGTTTCCCAGGTGGGAAATTTTAATAATTCCATATTTTTTCTCCTGGCCTTGAAAGGACCTTGCAAATATTTTTTTATTATCTGTCCATAATACTGTGGAATGTATCAGGGTATTACCTTAAGCTATACAGCATTACAAGATCTCATTCCCAATTCTAGGTTCCATGTGTTTAGGTTGTTTAAATGAACTGGCCAGACAGGTTAAATTAGATTATCTGCTACAGAAAATTTAAATTTTGTACAAAATATACCTCTCTTACTTTGATCTTACACAGAAGGTGAAATTTTGAAATACAGACAATATCATCCTTTACCCCATATTTTGATTTACCTTTGTCCCAACCAATCAGCTTCATTTGTATCTTTAATTGAAGTCTGATATATTTTTCAGCTTCTTTAACAGTTGCTTTATGGAGTAATGCTGACTTTCAGAGCTGCAGAACTCTAACGCTGAGTCTTAGATTTCACACAGGTACCCAAAGTTCCAGAGAAATATCAGGTTATACACATAGAGTATAGCATCTCAGAATTTAGAAATAACACTTAAAACTCAGGAATAAATGTGACTGCTCTAAAAGCATACAATATAGGACCTAATTTTCTTAAAAATATTTTCTAAATTAGATGATACAATATTTATCCTTTTGTTTCTGCCTTGTTTTGCTCAACATAAAGTCCTCAAGTTTCATTCACCTTGTTGTATGTCTCATGGTTTCCTTTCTTTGCATAGCCACACAATATTCCAACGTATGTATATACCACAGTTCGCACTTCCACTCCTCCATCTATGTATTCTTTGGCCACCTCCATCTATTGGCTACCATGAATAATGCCACCTTAGAGATCAGTGTTCAAATGTCTACTTGAGTCCCTGCCCTCAGTTCTTCTGAAAATATTCCCTGTAATGAGATTGCCTAATCAAATGGTGACCCTATATTTAGTCTCCTGTGAATCTGCTACATTACCTGCTGGAGGGGCTGCACCATCCTGCTACCCTACCTCCCTATGTGGGACATGACTTCTATGGCTGTGAGTTTCCCTACCAGCATTGAATAGGTATAACTCTCTCTCCACATTTTCTCCAGCACTTGAATCTTTCTGTTTATTTATTATTATTATTTTTATGAATCTGCAGATTTTGTTGAGATATAGTCACATAGCATATATTCTATCCAAAATAAACAGTCTCACAGTATCTTCACTTGTACAATCATTGTCACTCTCAATTTTGGACAATTTTCACTGCTCCAAAGAGAAAAGTAACAGTCACACCCATACTTTAGAGAAAGCCCCAAACACCCCATAACTCTGCCCCCCCCCAATTATTTACCCTGGTATTGGTGTGGTACTAGTGAGGTATTCCTCTGAAATATAGTCCATGGCATGCAATAGGGAGTTCTTCCCATATACCACTCTAAAATTAACTCTTGGTACAACTGTCATACCTTTGAAGTAGTTCATGCAAGAATTTATTTATATTTGCAGTGCTAATCAGTGATATACATGACTTTCCTTTCAATCATAGTCACGTTCAGTATGGCACTATTACTTATGATCCCACTAATGAACTACCATCACCTCTATCCATTTCCATACATTTAAGTTCAACCTCATTAACAGATCTGTACGTATTAGGGAACCCCTCCCTCTTCTCTAGTTCTTTCTATCTCTAGGTCCCCTATGTTCTACATTTTAAGACTCTGAGTTTACATTATTCAGGGGGTTCATATTAGTAGAATCATACAATATCTATCCTTTTGTGTCTGGCTTATTTCACTGAGCATTATGCCCTCAAGGATCATCCATGTTGTCACATGCTTCAGGACTTCATTCTTTCTTACTGCTGCATAATATTCCATTGTATGCATATATCACATTTTCTTTATCCACTTGTCCGTTGAAGGACATTTGGATTGTTTCCATCTCTTGGCAATTGTGAATAATGCCACTACAAAGATCAGTGTGCAAATGTCTGTCTGTGTCACTGCTTTCAGATCTGGGTATATAACAAGTAGTGGAAGTGCCAGGTCATAGGTCAACTCAATAGTTTTCTGAGAAATTGCCAAACTGTGTTCCACAGTAGCTGTACCATTATACATTCCCACCAGCAGTGAATAAGTGTTCCAATTTCTCCATACTCTGCAATGTTTTTAGTTTCCTGTTTGTTTAATGGAAGCCATTCTTATAGGTGTGAGATGATACCTCATGGCAGTTTTCATTTGCATTTCCCTAATAGCTAATGAAGATGAACATCTTTTCATGTACTTTTTTTAGCCATTTGTATTTCCTCTTTGGAAAAAAGTCTATTCATATTTTTTGCCCATATTTTAATTGGATTGTTTATTGTTGTTGAGTTGTAGGATTTCTTTATAATACTGGATATCAAACACTTATCAGATATATGGCTCACAAATGTTTTCTACCATTGTGTTAGCTGTCTCTTCACCTCTTTGACAAACTACTTTGAGTCACAGGAGCATTTGATTTGGGGGAGTTCCCATTTATCTCTTTTTTCTTTCATTGCTTGTGCTTTGGGCATAAGTTCTAAGAAACTGCTACTTATTACTAGAGCTTAAGATGTTTACCTATATTTTAGGTACTGGCTCTTATATTTACGTGTTTTATCTACTTTGAGTTAATTTTTGTATACAGTGTGAGGTAGGGTCCTCTTTCATTATTTTGGATATTTCTATCCAGTTCTCCCAGCCCCATTTGTTGAAGAGACTATGCTGTCCTAGTTCAGTGGATTTGGGAGCCTTTTCAAAAATCAATTGACCATAGATCTTGGGGTCTATTTCTGAATGCTTAGTTCAATTCCATTGATCATTATGCTCATCTTTATGCTAATACCATGCTATTTTGACCACTGTGGTTTAATATAAGCTTTAAAGTCAGGAAGTGTAAGTCTTCCCATTTCATTCTTTTTTAGGATGTTCTTGGCAATTTGAGGCCTTTTCCCTTCCAAATAAATTTCATAACTAGCTTTTCCAAGTCTGCAAAATCAGCTATTAGAATTTTTATTGGTATTTCATTGACTTTGTAGATCAATTTGGGTAGAATTGACATCTTAATAACATTTAGCCTTCCTGTCCATGTAAACTGAATATATTTCCACCAGTTTAGGTCTTCTTTGATTTCTTTTTGGCCAAGTTTTGTAGTTTTCTGTGTAGAGGTCCTTTACATCCTTGGTTGAGTTTATTTCTAGATACTTGATTCTTTTAGTTGCTATTACAATTGGAATTTTTTCCATAATTGCCTCCTCAGTTCGGTAATTATTAGTGTATAAAGACATTATGGATTTTTATATCCCACAACTATGCTGAATTTGTTTATTAGCTCATGTAGCTTTGTCATAGATTTTTCAGGATTTCCCAAATATAGAATCATGCCCTCTGCAAATAATGAAAGTTTTATTTATTCCTTTCTGATTTGGATGCTTTTTATTTATTTTTCTTGCCTAATTTCTCTAGCTATAACTTCTGTTACATTGCTGAATAATAGTGGTGGTAGTGGGCATTCTTGTCTTGTTCCTGATCTTAGTGGGAAGAGTTTCAGTCTCTCACCATTGAGTATGATGCTGGCTGTGGGTTTTTCATATACTGCCCTTATCATATTGAGGAAGTTTCCATCAATTCCTACCTTTTGATGTGTTTTTATCAGAAAATGATGCTGAATTTTTTCAAATGCTTTTTCAGCATCAATTGAGATGATCATGTGATTTTTTCCTTTCAATTTGTTAATGTGCTATATTACATTGATTGATTTTCTTATCTTGAACTACCCTTGCATGCCTGGAATGAACCCCACTTGGTTGCGGTGCATGATTCTTTTAACATGTCTTTGGATCAAATTTGCAAGTATTTTTTTTTTTTAAAAATTTTGCATCTATATTCATTAGGGAGATTGGCCTGTATTTTTCCTTTCTTGTAGTATTTTTATCTGGTTTTGATATTAAGGGGATATTAGCTTCATAAAATGAATTAGGTAGATCTCCCTCTTCTTCAATTTTTTGAAGATTTTGAGCAGGAATGGTGTTACCTCTTTTGGAATGTTTGGTAAAATTCCCCTGTGAAGTTGTCTGGCTCCAGGCTTTTCTCTGTAGGAAGGTTTTTGATGTCTGAATTAATCTCTTTACTTGTGATTGGTTTTTTGAGATCTTCTATTTCTTCTTAAGTTAGTAAAAGTTGTTCATGTGTTTCTAGGTAATTGTCCATTTCTTCTAAGTTGTCTAGTTTGTTGGCATATAGTTGTTCATAGTATCCTCTTATAATTTTATTTCTTCATGATCCATGGTAATGACCCCCTCTCATTTCTGATTTTGTCTCTTCTCTCTTTCTGACTTTGTCATTCTCACTAAGGGTTGGTCATTCTTGTTGATCTTCTCAAAAAAACAAATTTTGGTTTTATTGATTCTGTTGCTTTTGTTCCCCAGTTCGTTAATTTCTGCTTTAATCTTTGTGATTTCTTTTCTTCTTCTTGCTTTTTGTTAGTTTGCTGTTCTTTCTCTAGTTTCTCTGGTTTTTCAGTTAATTCTTTGGTTTTAGCTCTTTCTTCCTTTTTGATGTATGTTTTTAGATATATAAATTTCCCTCTCAGCACCACCCTCACTGCATCCCATATGTTTTGATATGTTGTATTCTCATTTCATTCATCTCCAAATATTTGCTGATTTCTCTTGCATTTTCTTCTTTCACCTACTGAATTTTTAGGAATGTGTTTTTTGACTTCCATATATTTGTGAAAGTTCTGGTTCTTTCGTGGTTATTGATTTCTGGCTTCATTCCATTAGGGTCATAGAAAATGCTTTGAATAATTTCAATATTTTTAAATTTGGAACAGCATTTATCTCCTAAGTTTGCTCCTGCAAAGATTCCTGTGGTAAGGGATGACCTTAAAACAGGATGTTAATTACAATGGTGAAAATAGCAACCAAATATTCAGTGTTTTCTGTTGGGGATCTCAGGCTATTTGTTTTCAAAATATCCTTTAATCTGGACTAATTCCTAAGTCTTTCTGTGTTTTTCATGACATCAACTTTTTTTTTTTTTTTTTTAATTTTAGGTAAAGTGAGTAGAGTGAGATGCAGAGATCTTCAGTGTACAATTTAACTGTATTTTGAAAAAATGTGTGTGCCCTTATACCCACCACTCCAATCAAGATAATATATTATCCTTATCACACCAGAACATTCTTTGTGCCCCTTGCATTGATTCCCATCTTTCTATAAGCAACCCTTTTAATTTCTAGCATTTTTGCCTGTTCTTGAACTTCACATAAGTGGAAACATAATGTGTCTTCAGTGTCTGTCTTCTTTCACACAGCAAAATATTTTTTAGGAATCCATCCATGTGGTTGTGTTTGTTGGTAACTAATTCTTTTTCCCTGCTGAGAAGGATTGCATTCTATGAATAACTAACAGCTTATCTACGCTTTTGCTCAATGGGCATTTGGGTTGTTTCCTGTTTTTGTTTGTTTTATTATTATGAATAAAGTTACTTTAAATAATGTATTACTAGTCAAATTGTGTGTGCACACATGTGTGTGTGCATGCATTTATGTTTTCATTTTCCTAAAATAAATATCCAGGATTGAAATTGACAAGTCATAGGCAGATAAGTGTTTAACTTTATAAGAAAATGAGTTTCCCAAAGTGATGTACTCTAATTCCTTTTGATTAAGGAACTGTTGATAATACTTAACACCTTATCCCTTATACCCCAGTGTATCTGCTGACTTCTATGTATGGGGAGGTGGGTAGGGACAATGGTATAAGTGCTGTGTCACCTCTGGTTGTGAGATGCTTTTCATTTTTAAATTCAAAGTTACAATGTATCCCCCATTTTCACTCTACTCTGGAATATCCTCTGAAATGCCAATGAATTTCCCAGATGTCTGTTTAAGTCATGTCAATAGAAAACAGGGAAAAAAAATAGACTGGTTGAATGTGACCATGTTTGGTGGAAAGTATTTATTTTCTATTTTCCTTTAAAATTTTTTTACACTATCAAGAATTTTTGTTAATGACTAGATACTAATTTATATGAGAAAATCATTTTTTCTCTAAAAATACTAAATAAAGATGCTCTATGTTTTGGGTTACATATTTTGTCATAACTGGCTGCAGATTCATCTCATTCTTTTCCCTCTGACAGCTACATAGATATATGAATGGAAGGATGTGCATGTAAATTTGAGATTACAAATAAAATAATTCACCATGTGCATATCTCAATCCATTATGCTTCTCATCCACCCCCCTACATGCACTCTGCAGTTGTGGGTGTAGAGGAGAAGATTGGAGTAGCTTTCTCCTAGTCACTCACTCATGCATAAGAATGTGTATCTGGCAGGGAGAGGAGTACTGTCTAAGTAATGCAGGGCAGGGATGGAAGACAGGTCTCCTCTGCTGGATTTCATTTCTGCCTAAAGATTATATTTTGGAAAGTTTATTAACTCCAGTCTGCTGGTGTTGAATAATCCCATATTTTGTTTGTCTGAAAATGTCTTTTTTTTTTGTTTTCATTTTAAGGCTATTTCTAGATTCATAGGATATTTTTATTATTAACTTAAAAATGTCATTCCATAGCTTTTGGAACCCCATCATTTCTGTAAAGGGATAAGCTTTTTGCATCTGTAAAGGTAGCATATCTTCATCTCTGACTTAAAGTTTTGATTTATTTTGTTGTTGTTGTTGCTGTTGTTTTTCCATTTCTCTGTCTCTTGCTTTATGAAATTTTAGAGTTATATCTCAAGTATTAGTATTTAGTATTGGTTACCTTTATATATAAACTTCTTGGGGCTGAAAGAGCTTCTTGAATCTGTGATTTGATTTCTTTTGAGAAATTTGAGAAAAACTTGAGCAGCTTTTCTTCAAATATTGCTTGGTTCAATCCTCTCTCTCTGTCTCTTTTCAATGTGGGAACTCAGTTACATGTATATTAGACCTTCTTCCTACAATTCATATATCTATCTTATGGCCTTTTCTGTATTTCCCATCCTTTTTACTCTTTGTGCTTCATTCTGCATATTTTCTCCTGACTGATCACTCATTTTATTAATATTCTCTTCTACTATTTCTAATACGCTATTAAAAACAACTTTAATAATAGCATTCGCTGCTGTATAATTTCCATGTAGTTCTACTTTATAGATTATACATTTCTGGGAACTTTCCTTTCTTGTCATCTAATTTTTTAACTGCATTGTTCATCATTAGGAGTTTGAGTCTGGTAACTCATAACTGTGGGTTTGCCTCCTGCGTTTTTATTGAAGACTGGATATTAGGAGTTAAAACAGCAGATTCCCTTTATAATGTTATCCTCCTCCAGAAATGATTTAACTTTCTTCTATTCCACAGTTAGAATGCTAGCAGTTCACGTTGATGCAATCAGAGGGTTTTTCTATTTTCAGTGTTACTGTTTACTCTTGAGGTGTAGCTTTCTAAGAGTTTCAATGGGAAACCTAAGGTATTTAACAGAGTGCCTATTCTTGGGACTCCAATTTTTGTCTCCCTAGCAATGTGAGACTGCCAACAGCTCTGCTTAGTTTTTAGCTTCTTAGGGACCATTTTCCTCTTTATTTCTTTGTTGCCCATCCTTCTTCAGTTTGGAATTTGGCAAAATTTTAGAGGGAAATTCCATGTAGCATGTCAGTCCCAGTATTTGTGATTTCCTTTTCCCTGAAATTTTTGTTCACTGCATCCTAGCTACATTAATAGTTTTCTAATGATTTAAAATAATTGGGAGTTTTGTGCATTTTATCCAGTTATTTTCTGGTTGTTCTTAATAAGATAATGTATCTGATACAAGCTACTGCAATATAAGTAGAAGAGGAATGTTTACTTGCTTATTTGTCTTTAATATTAATTTCCATGGGGTCAGGAAGCAACTGCCTCGTTTGTAAGTATGACAGCAGCTGCTGTGTTTTGAGCCCAAACAATGCCAGTCTCCCATGAGCCCAAACTTTTGTTCTGTACATTTTGCTTTGGTGACCAAAGCAGCCTTCTCTGTTTCTCTCTTTTTCTTCCTATTACTTTATGATATTTAGTTTTATTTTTAATCCCAATAGTATATGTAGATGCATTTAAAAGCAAACAGTTAAGTCTTACGGTGAAGAAGAGCAGTTATCTCCTACGTTTGTTCATTACTGTCCCCTCACCCTCCTCACTATTTTCCCCCTAGAGGAAAGAACATTCACTTTCAGTCTTTTGGGTAATTTCAATTATTATTTCCCTCTTGTTTATAAATAACATATCTGTGCTACTTGGACAAAAAATAAATGTTAGTTGACAGAGTGTTTGCTTATAAATAAATATGTGAGTCAATGTATGTGTATTTGCAGTTTGTTACCCAAGACACTTTCCACTTGGGGAATTTTATAAGAAAGTTTAATTTTTCCCTGACTCTAAGAGAGGAATACAAAGAAATCCAATGTGACTAGAACATTAAGTTATTTGGCCAAAACAAAGCTGTTCTCAGCACATTAATATTCCTATGTCTCAGGCTGATCGTTTCAAAGTGATTTCAATCCATGGGGTTGGTATATAAAATAACCCCTCTCATCTTCTATCATCACGACTGTTCTAATGGGCAGTAAGTCCCATGTTCTTTCGGCCATGACTGCACCTCTCACTCCACCACAAGCGATCTCTCTTCTTCCTGAAACCCTGGCTATGGGCCTTCTTTATTCTTTCACATCTCATATACCTCACGGACTGAAAATGGAGTGAGAATTTTCCTTACTTTCAAATCATTATTCCTCTACTCACTAGGAAAAAAAAAATTTCTTCACTGCTCTTTTAAGCTTCTATCACTCTCCTGGACCCTGACCCTAATTCATGAAAGACTTTACCAATGAGCCAGATGACTTCCTTTCTATCCCAATTGGCCTGATAGATTTTTTTTAAAGATATCAATGTAAAGTCTAGAGAGATAGGCACACATCTTTTCCACCACTGCATCACCAATGTTTGGTGCAGTGTCTGGCACATAATAGGACTAGTTAAGTATTGTTCAATTAGAATAAATAACACATTCAATGTATCAGTGCAGCACTGACCAGTACACATACCTAAATGTATCTTCATACGTTTTTTTCTGTTTCCCTTCCTCTTATTTTAGTCACATTTTTGCATATTTTCTCTTGATTCCTTCCATTGCCATACCATTATACTCACTCTTTTAATTGCAATCTATCTCTATCTCTAAACAACCCTTCCTTTTATCTTTAAAATATATTTAAGTCAAAATATATTTTGACTTATAAATATACTATAATATATATATATATATATTATAATATTTTACAAGTTGAATAAAATAACCAAACCTTAGAGCCCGCATTGCATCCTAACAATTTCCCTATTACTCTCCTTGTTCTCATATCCATATCTGAAGAAGCATCTGCATATCATAAATTCTCTCCATATGGCTTCTACCTACTCTGATCCACCAAAATTGATTCATTCCTAAAAACTGCAAAATGTTCGAATCTGTAGCAATAAAATCCTGAACAAAGTGCCTGGTAATGGAATATTTGAGCACAGTATGTTAGGAGGAAAGAAGAGAGTTTAGACTGGGCTGAAATTGCTTATAGATATGGAGTTTCAGGAAATTCAAGATTAATCTGATAATTAAAATTCCTTTAAGTGTTTTAATTTTGCCTCAGTTGACTTAGTGAAATCTGTACTCAGTGGCACCTGTTACTATAATTTCTTTTTACTATAACATGCAGAAAGCAATGCAAAGAATTAGAAATAATTCACCATTTGTGATATCCCTATCCATTTGTTCTACCCAGGGGAGTCCAGAATGTACTTCTTTCACCAAAACCTTAACAAGTAAACATTTAGTTGAGAGGGTTCCAATTTCCAAGAAAAATGCTTTAGTTGCTCTTCAGTGAAGGTTGTGGGAGCTGGTGAGAAACACTCTCATTGAAACAGGTTTTCTGATTAAAAAGGGGATATTAAGATCCTGGGATGAATTTAATTATCAGACACAAGGTGGGCACGTTTATTATCAATGGAATAGAGCAGGCATAACTGGTTTCACTCCACGCAATACACCAAGTAAACGGGCATCTCATTAAAGTCCTCCTTTATTTTCATTCCCCCAAATAGCTAGTCTGACAAAAGCTTGGTAGAAGCCCCATCATAGAGAGAGAGTGACTCTCCTGATTCCCAGACCTAACTCCTATCACAGATTCAAACACCATTAGATAATAAAGAGATAGTGGGTATTTGAGGAAGGATGATGCAATAACACCACTAACTTATCTAGGGCTTTGCATCAGTGTCCATTTACCTGGATTATTGAATATGAAACACACAATAGCTATACAGTTATATAGTAACGCAATATATTAAATGCACAAAATATACAATAGTTAAAAAGAACTAATTTCAGGCATTATTGAACACAGTCAGTTAGCCCTGTTATAATGTCTGGCTATGGACTGCAGAAGAAAGTGCAATTTTGTTTTAGGTCTTTCTCATTGTAGTCCTGGTAGATACCCTGACCCATACTGTGGCTATTTCCCAGTTCAGAGAGTTTGGAAAAAATATCAGCCTATAGCAGATTTCCCATATTATCTTACTGACCAGTAGAGGAAAGACTAAATTGATATCAAAGTCAAAGTTAAAGCCCTTTCCCTTCTAAAATAAATAAAAATAAATAAATGCAAGCTATATACAGCCCTGGAAAAAAGGCAAAGATTACTGTCACAAAGTCTTATGAAAAATAGGTCTGGTGATTTTTAGTGCACCTACATGTATCCAAGTTGGTATGCATAGAAATGGAAATATTTTATGAGACAGATTATCATATGATTCATCAATCGATTACTTCAACTGCATCTGATGTTCCAATTCTACTTTAGTTACTGGAAGCCCTGCTATGCAGTAAGCAGATATTTATCCTGCTCACATGTTTGTTTAGTTTTGTTTTGTCATATTTTGTTGTGTTTTGTCATTCTAATAAGGACAGAATATTAAAGTGTTATATCAGGTCTCTGACTTTGTATGAAAATTTATTCCAAAGTAATCTCCAATAATCCACAACTCTACAAGGCATATTGATGAGCCACTATATTGATTATATTATGCTGATATTACCTGGAAAACTGGAAGTAGCAGGTTTCTCAGATGCCCTCACAAGGCACATGCATATCAGTGAGGTAGATTGAATTATGTACCCCATTAAAAAAAAAAAAAAACACATTTTTTAATCTTAGTCCACTCTAATGGGTGTGAACCCATTGGAAATGGGATCTCTTGAAGATGTTACTTCAGTTAAGGTGTGGCTCAACTGAATCAGATTGGGTTTTAATATGGATTACTGAAGTCCTTTATGAAGAGAATGAAATTCAGAGATTGAGGGGAGGTAAAGTCACAGGAAGAAGTGGAAAGTCAATGGAACGTGGAAGAGAAAGGAGAAGTCTGCCATGTGCATGGCCATATATCAGAAAAGCCGAGGGCTGCTGGCAGCCAGATCCAGAATGCCACAGTCTTCAGAGAGAAAGCATTACCTTGCTGACACCTCAATTTTTGACTTTTTCTAGCCTCAAAACAGTGAATCAATAAATTACAACCCATTTTATGGTATTTGTTTAGCATCCAGGAAACTAAAAAAAAAAAAAAAACAGGGAATGAGAGGTAAAGTCCATTAAAATTTTCCATTAAAATAAAGTCACTTATCACCTCTAAAACATTTCTGAGGGCTAGTTGTATGAAGAAAATTGTTATACTGTTTTTTCCTTACCATTAAGAAAATGAGAGACAAGGCATAGAGGGCCTCTATTAATTTGATAAGTAATATATATTTATGCAGCTACCTAAAAACCTGCCAGCTTTGAGTAAGGCTCTGAGCAAAACCAACTCTATACCTGGTTTAATTTGCAGGGCAATAAGGTCTACCAACTAGACTTCATAGTTTAGTGCATCCAATAATGTGCCAAGTTTCTGTGATAGGATGGAATAATTCATAGGAATTCTGGAAAGCCACAACACATGTGGCATGTGTTGCATTTTTGTTTGTTGCAACTAACCAGGCTTAATGTAATAACCAAGGCTTGCTAGCCACCACACACTAATAGAGAGTGACGTACTTAAGAATAGCCTCAGAGGACCATGTCCTCTGAATTTCCCACCATAAATTGAGTGTTTTTCTCATCATAATCAAATACAAGTAGGCTATACGTATGATAGATCTAAGTAGATCCTGAAAGCCCAAGCAAAATGCTTGAACAGATTGCTCACATTGCTAACATTCTCCCTGTACACATCTGTGACTTCATTCGGACTTCCCAATCAGCAGCTGATTGAGGATGCCAACCATTTGAGCTTGGTTTACAGATGATTCCCTGTGATGTTCAGATTATAAATTAAGTGCTTTGGCCTTAAGGGGTGAGTGAAATAGAATGGAAAAGGAAAAGGAAATGTGTTTTAATGGACAGAATTTCATATATCTGTTATTGATTTTGATCAAAGGAAACATTAATGATTTATGACAAGGTATTATGTTTAGGCCAGATCTTCCTGGTCTTGAAAGAAATTGTACTAAGAATTTACTAAGATTTTAAAGAGATCCATGTCCATGTGAATACACTAAAAAGGTATCTTCTTTGTTAAAGCCCTTAAAAATTATATTGATGAGCTGCCCCAATACTTTGGCTGCCTATCAGTCTCTTTCCCCAACTATCTCCATGCTGTTTGGTGGGCTCATGAGCAAAGACCATGGCAGCATGCGTGAAAGAGTAAGCATTCAAACAACAACATGGACTTCCACTTGCCACTCATCAGAAGAGTCTTGTATTGGAGTTGAAGATGGATATTATGCACTTTCCCTGCTATTAATAAAGTGTTATCTCATCTCTCGATTGACTTTATTCCTTATGCATAAGCTTCTCTAGTTGAAAGAAACTGATAAGAGAAAAAGTGGCAGTATTATCAAAACCTATCCTGAAATCTAAACACTTTGGGGATTTAATGTGGGGAAAAATGACAAAGCATGGAATCGGGCATATAACACAAAATTACCATTTGAGGAGGCTGAGGCTATTGTGTGGGCCATAGCAGCTGGTTTTAGGTTATAGTTATTGCAACTTATTTTAGAAAACAATCTTCAGTTGCTACTGGCATTAATACTAAATCAGTGTGGTCAAACATAGCCATCCATTAGTATTACTGGGAAGTTAAAAAATATTACCCAGTGCCATGATCCAGCTCATGACTTCTAAGCTCAAAATCCTAAAACAATTAGTCTTTGCAAAGTCTTCACTTGGATGTTCCATAACTATATAGCCCAAAATGATCATGTTGCACTAGAAATTTTCAGCTTCCAAATCAAAAAAATCAACAAATTTGTTTATGTTACATTCTCTTATATTTTTTTATCTCATCCTGTATTTTACTACTTCATTCTAAGCCACTACCCTATTGTATAACTTCATAATTAGTCTGCCTGCAATCACATGTGTGCCTGCTTTTCTAACACATTTAATCAGTCAAAGTACTCTTACTGACAACAAAAAACATCTTTATTTCAATCCTCTACCTTTCTGTAGTTTTCTGGTGCTCCTAGAGTTAGGACCAAAATCTTTGCCATTACTTTTACCAGAGATCATTCTCTTGTTGTTTTCCTCAGCTTCAGACTACATTAAGGCTGTCTATTGTATATTCTGACAGTACTCTGAATAACTCCTAATTATCACTGAATTGTTTGCTTTCACCTTTATTGTTATTTGTACAATATCTGTATTTTCCATTAGATTCTAAGCCATGTAATGCCTGAACTGAATCTGATTCAGTTATTGCTATTTCCTTGCTCCTAGCACAGGGTTTGATGCAGAATGGAAACAATAATTATTTAATGAATGAACACATGAATGAGAGTTAATATTGTTAACAAAGGGAAGTTCAAGAGGAAGCTCAAAGATAAAGCACTTTAATTTTATAACGTTGCCCAATTTAGTTATTTAAATACATGATTCAATGAGACATTTATTTGAAGAATCACAAATCCTGCCAAAGCATGAAACCTCATATCTGGACCCCAGCCACATTCTTTTGTGTTATTTTGAGTTATAAGTTTTGTCCACACCTCTGTTGTCTCTTGTGTGCTCAAGGAAGGCTCTAGCATAACCTCCAGAGAAGCTCTAGTGAAAGGTCTTGCAGGATAGATGCTCAATTATGGTTAGTTTTGGTGTTGTCAGGTATTCCTTTGACAGGGCTAGTTGTGTCATAAAGACTGCAACGTGAGCTGTAAAAAAATATGAGCTGGGCCAGGGCAGCATTTCAGCACACTTAATGATTATATGATTTTTTAAAAAGGCAATTCCCATCATTTATATTCACCTCCAAATTAACACATTATCAAATGTAACACACTTTTCTTACAAAGGAGAGAATTGAAAGACTTTTCTCCCCAGCTTTTGAGAATGCCTTCTTATCAGCGTCAGCAGTCAGCATGGTTGCCTGGATACTCATTCTCCTTGAGTGGTATTCTTATTAAAGGGCAATTTGAAGATTAAAAAAAAAAAAAACAAAACTGATCAGGCATCTAGAAATATTACCAACACCACCCTGCCACCACCCAAATTCTGACTTGTCAAGTGGCATATTGGACATTACCATCTGAAGACGGTTTTTCAACAGGGTAAAATAAGAATGTGTTTTGTTTCTATCACCTAGTATGAGGTAAGGAAAGGCCAGATGTAGATCTAAGAGAGAGAGAGAAGAAGAGTTTAAAAGATTAATTATAGTCACAGTTTCCCGGGGAGAGGATATAGGCCATGCAGGGCCAGAGGGGGAAATGCCGAGGTAGGTTACACAGCAGAGAGAGCAGGTGGAACTAAGAAAGCGTCTTTATTTTGGTTTCCATGGGAAGTGTGCAAGGGTAGGTAGGGGCCCATATTTGAAAGTGGCCCCCCGGCAACTGGGGTCAGAATTATCCCAGAGTAACAGATGTGTGTGTAGCATTTAGGCACCTAAGGACGCCTATAGATGTTGAAGCATAGGTTTACAGAAGCTAGAAAATGAAGTTAATACAGAACGTAATCTCCATTTTCTCAACTCCCTTTAAATTAGTGTGTATTAAATTTATTGAAGCTTCTTTCAGGTAAAATGAGTTCAATGGATTTTGAAGGTTTGTAGGGGGTAGAGGATAATGTGAGTATGAAAAATTACATGATTTAAAGATAACCAATATTATTGTGAATAAATGGCCATTTTTTTGAGGACTTTTACAGACATCCATCTTTGGTGTTGTTATTAGCTGATATTGGAGACAAAGCCCGACAACCCTGATTTAGAATGAATTCAGGAAATAAAAACTTATACCTATAATCCACATGTTGACAAAATTCATTTTTATTGGGTTATAATTTACATACAGTAAACAGCATAGAGTTAAGATGCACAATTTGATATTTGTGATATATGCATACATTTGTGAAACAATGACCATAGTCCAGAGTGAACACATAACTACACCCAAAAGATTCCTCATGCCCCTTTGAAATCCATCCATCCCTCCCTCCACATGGCCCCATCTCCAGGCAAACACTGGTCTATGTTCTGTCACTGTACATTAGTTGGCATTTTGAAGTGAATTTTATAAATGGAAGCATAGAGTATGTACTCTTATATTCTGACTTCTTTTATTCAACATAATTATTTTGGCATTGATCCATGTTGTTGCATGTATTATTAGCTTGTTCCTTTTAATTGCTAACAGTGTTGCTTTTAATTGCTAATAATAATTCTGTTTAATTCCATTGTGGAGATAAACCAAAAGTTTATTCCTTTCACCTGTTAATGGAATTCTTTGTTTTTTACTAGTTTTTGTTTTTGTTTTTTTGGTTAGAGTTTTCCTTTTGCAAATAAGTTTCTTTGCTTTCACAAAGAAGTAGAAGCATCCAGAATGGATAAGAAGTAAAACTCTTTATTCACAGAAACATGATTACCTGTATATAATACTGAATTCTCATCAGTAATGTAAGAGATTGCCAGTTACTAGACAACCTCACCAACATTTGTTATTGTCAGTCTTTTTAAAATGTTAGCTATTTTAATAGTCATGTGAACTGTGGTTTCAATTTGCATTTCCTGAATGGCTAATTATTTTGAACATTTTTTTTTTACATGCTTATTTGTCATCTCAATATCTTTGGTTTTTTTAATTATAATTCATTTTGGTTGAGATATATTCACATACCATGCAGTCATACAAAACAAAACATACATTCAATTGTTTACAGCACCATTGTATGGTTGTGCATTCATCACCAAAATTAATTATTGACATTTTCATTATCACACACACACAAATAATAAGAATAAAAATTAAAGTGAGAAAGAATAATTAAAGTAGAAAAGAACACTGGGTCCTTTTTTTTTTTTCTTCCCCCATTTTTCTAGTCATCCATCCATAAACTGGACAAAGGGGAGTGTGGTCCATATGGCTTTCCCAATCACATTGTCACCCCTCATAAGCTACATTTTTATACAATCGTCTCCAAGATTCATGGGTTCTGGGTTGTAGTTTGATAGTTTCAGGTATTTACTGCTAGCTATTCTAATTCATTAGAACCTAAAAAGGGTTGTCTATATTGTGTGTAAGAGTGCCCACCAGAGTGACCTCTCAGCTCCTTTTGGAATCTCTCTGCCAATGATGCTTATTTCATTTCCTTTCACATCCCCCTTTTGGTCAAGAAGATGATGTCCATCCCATGATGCCAGGTCTAGATTCCTTCCTGGGAGTCATATTCCACATTGCCAGGGAGATTCACTCCCCTGGGTGTCAGATCCCATGTAGGGGGGAGGGCAGTGATTTCACCGGCCAAGCTGGCTTAGCTAGAGAGAGAGGGCCACATCTGAGCAACAAAGAGGCACTCGGGAGGAGACTTTTAGGCATAATTAGAGGGAGGCCTAGCCTCTCCTTTGCAGCAGCAGTCTTCCCAAGGGCAAGTCTTGTGGTAGAGGGCTTAGCCAATCAAAACACCAGTCCCCTGTATTTGTGAGCACATCAGCAACCATCAGGGTGGGGAATCCCAAAACTCCTGCATTCTCCACCAGCTCCTCAAGGGGGCTCTGCATATTTTTTCCATTGTTTTTTTTTTTTTTTAATTAACTCTTTTTTCTTTAAATCAACTACATCAAAAAAAAATTAAAAAAAAATACAATTAAAAAAACATAGCAAGGGAGTAAGAAAAAGACAACTAACCTAAGATAACCTAAGATAACTAGTTTCCTTCCAACATGTTCCTACTCTACCCCAAGAAAATAACCTAATATAGCAACATTTCTGTGAACTTGTTCTTACCATACCCATTCCTACCAATGCCATAGTCATTCCTGGGCATTTGCAGAACATTAAATTTACCCATGATAGCTTATCTGTCCTTACTGGGTTATCATTCCCCTTTCCTTATTTGCTTTCTATCGCTAGTTCCCCTACATTCTACGTTATAAACCATATGTTTTACATTGTTCAATGTTCACATTAGTGGTAGCATATAATATTATTTCTCTTTTTGTGCCTGGCTTATTTTGCTCAGCATTATGTCTTCAAGGTTCATCCATGTTGTCATATGTTTCACGACATCATTCTTTCTTACTGCCGCGTAGTATTCCATCGTGTGTATATACCACATTTTATTTAGCCACTCATCTACTGAAGGACATTTGGGTTGTTTCCATCTCTTGGCGTTGTTAATAATGCTGCTATGAACATTGGCGTGCAGATATCTGTTCGTGTCACTGCTTTCAGATCTTCTGGGTATATACCTAGAAGAGCAATTGCTGAATCGAAGGGTAAACTCTATATCTAGTTTTCTAAGGAAGTGCCAGACCGACTTCCATAGTGGCTGAACCATTATACAGTCCCACCAAAGATGAATAAGAGTTCCAATTTCTCCACATCCTCTCCAGCATTCATAGTTTCCTGTTTGCTTAATGGCAGCCATTCTAATTGGTACGAGATGGTATCTCATTGTGATCTTAATTTGCATCTCTCTAGTAGCTAGTGAAGCTGAACATTTTTTCATGTGCTTCTTGGCCATTTGTATTTCCTCTTCAGAGAACTGTCTTTTTATATCTTTTGCCCATTTTATAATTGGGCTGTCTGTACTATTGTCATTCAGTTGTAGGATTTCTTTACTCCTGCTTTCTTTTAGCTATAGCTTGCATGAAATATTTTTTTCCATCCTTTCACTTTCAATTTCTTTGTGTCCCTGTGTCTAAGATAAGTCTCTTGCATGCAACATATTGATGATTCATATTTTTTGATCCATTCTGACAATCTACATCTTTCAATTGGGGAGTTTAATCCATTTACATTCAACATTATTACTGTGAAGACATTTCTTGAATCAGCCATTCTATACTTTGGTTTATGTTTGTTAGATATATTTTTTTTCCTCTTTCTCTTAATGTCCTTTAACATACCCATACTGAATCTCTTTAGTACTGAACCTTTCTCTGCATGTCTCTCTCCTTTCTTTGTTTCTCTGTCAGTAGGTCTCCCTTTAGCATCTCAAGCAGGGCAGGTCTCTTGTTAGCAAATTCTCTCAGCATTTGTTTGCCTGTGAAAATTTAAGCTTTGCTGGATAAAGAATTCTTGGTTGGCAATTTTTCTCAGACAGAATTTTGAATATATCATGCCACTGCCTTCTCGCCTCCATGGTGGCTGCTGAGTAGTCGTTACTTAGTCTTATGCTGTTTCCTTCACATGTGGTGAATTGCTTTTCTCTTGCTGCTTTCAGAACTTACTCCTTTTTGTCAGTATTTGACACTCTGATCAGAATATGTCTCAGAGTGGGTTTATTTGGATTTATTCTATTTGGAGTTCACTGAGCATTTGTGATTTGTGTACTCATGGTGTTTAGAAGATTAGGGAACTTTTCCCCAACAATTTCTTTGAATACTCTTCCTAGACCTTTACCTTTCTCTTCCCCTCCTGGAACACCAATGAGTCTTATATTTGGATGTTTTATATTATTTATCATATCCCTGAGGTCCATTTTGACTTTTTCAATTTTTTTCCCCATTCTTTCTTTTGTTCCTTCATTTTCCATCCTGTCGTCCTCTAGGTCACTGATTTACTGTTCAGCTTCCTCTAGTCTTGTAGTATGAGTATCCAGAATCTATTTAATTTTGTCAACAGTTTCTTTTATTTCCATAAGATCATCTATTTTTTTTATTTACTCTTGCAATTTCTTCTTTATGCTCTTCTAGGGTCTTCTTCATGTCCTTTATATCCTGTGCCATGCTCTTCTTCATGTCCTTTATATCCTGTGCCATGCTGTTGTTGTTCATCTTTAGTTGTTTGATTAATTGCTCCAAGTACTGTTTCTCCTCTGATCTTTTGATTTGGGTGTTTGGGTTTGGGTTATCCATATCGTCTGTTTTTTTCATATATTTTTAAATTTTCTCTTGTTTTTGGCCTCTTGGCATTTGGTTAACTTGATAAGGTTCTTTTAGGATATGTAGACTGATTCAAGCCCTTATCTCTGATTTGTCAGATCTACAGCTTCATGGAGTACACCTTCTCTAGCTAACCATCAGGTGGCATCCGTGAACCAACTATTTCCCTCAAGGCAGCTCTCCCCCACTTTGTTTTTGTGGTGAGTGGGGGTGTGAGTCTTGTGGGGTCCAATTGGTGCACCAAGCTTGTGTGTGTAGTTGGTGTTGCCCGCCCTGCATATGGGGTGTGTGTCTGAGTGGTTAGGGAAGGGGGATGGCTTTAATAATCAAATCTCCCAGGTGTTCATGGAGATTTAAAGCTGTTGCAATAGTCTAATCCTTCAGTTCAGTCTTGCCAAGGTTTGTCTCTATCGCTGACCCACAAGTCCTTGGTATAGGCATATGGTCCCTCCTCCAAGCCGTGCACTCCCAGGTCCTCTGCTGAGGGATGACTGCACTACATCACAGGTGAGTGCCATCCCCCAAGAGAGGTTCTGGGCTGCAGGGCTGTGTAGAGGCATTCCCAGTCTGCTGAAGGGATGGCTGAATGGGCCTGCTAATTTTCCTCTTTTCACACAGCTCCATCTTCCCAGCTCTGGGACAATTAGCTGAGGGTGCGGGAAAGCCTATTGTCCATGCCTAATATTGTGGTGTGTACGTGTGTTGTTGGAAACACTTCCCATCACACTGGGTTGTTTGGGGCAGCTCTGGGCTGTGGTGCTGGTGCTGGGCAGGAGCATTCCCAGCCCACCAAGAGGATGGCTATAGGGGGATGCCCCCCTTTTCTTGGAAAGTTGTGGTGTTTACTGAATTTTCTCAGCCACTGGACTTATTGCTTTGTGTCTCAGAGCTCTCTTAGCTCTGCTTTTGTCTGGGCCCAAACTGCAAATCTTTGAGGCTTTCTGTAATGGGCTTCTTAGAGTAATTATTTTAAAAAAAGAGGAAAAGACAATAAAAAGAAAAGTCAGGCCCTCCTTGCACATCTAATGGGCTATTGAAATGCTAAGAGACAAGGAGATTAGGGTATTAAGGAACAATCAAGAAAGCAGAGAAACCAGCTCTTCAGACAAGGAAACTCACTCTTTGGATTTGTGTATGAGCCTGACTGTTTGAGCCTTGCCCTTCTCCATTCTATGCTCACCAGAACTCCAGCAAGTCTCTGTGCCAGTTTGAATGTGTTATGTCCCCCAGAAAAAGCCATATTCTTTGATGCAATCTTGTGGGGCAGATGTTTTAGTGCAGATTAGATTGGAATCCTTTGAGTGTTTCCATGGAGATGTGACCCACCCAACTGTAGGTGATAACTCTGATGAGATAATTTCCATGGAGGCATGGTCCCACCCATTCAGGGTGGGCCATGATCACTGGAGCACTATATAAGCTCAGACAGAAGGAGTGAAGTTGCTACAGCCAATAGAGACACTGAAGAATGCACAGAAGCTGAGAGAGTAGCTGCAGATGAGACAAAGTTTGAAGACGGCTGTTGAAAGCAGACTTTTGCTCCAAAGAAGCTAAGAGAGGATGCCCCAAGGGCAACCGAGAGTGACATTTTGAAGAGGAGATGTGGCCTAGAGAGGAACGTCCTGGGAGAAAGCCATTTTGAAACCAGAACTTGGAACAGATGTCAGTGATGTGCCTTCCCAGCTAACAGAGGTTTTTCAGACACCAATGGCCATCCTCCAGTGCAGGTACCCAATTGTTGATGCATCACTGTTCTAGTTTGCTAATGCTGCCAGAATGCAAAACACCAAAGATGGATTGGCTTTTATAAAAGGGGGTTTATTTGGTTACATAGTTACAGTCTTAAGGCCATAAAGTGTACAAGGTAACACATCAGCAATCGGGTACCTTCACTGGAGTATGGCTAGTGGTGTCCGGAAAACCTGTTAGCTGGGAAGGCATGTGGCTGGTGTTTGCTCCAAAGTTCTGGTTTAAAAATGGCTTTCTCCCAGGATGTTCCTCGCTAGGCTGCAGTTCCTCAAAAATGTCACTCTTAGCTGCACTTGGGATATTTGTCCTCTCTCAGCTTCTCCGGAGCAAAAGTCTGCTTTCAATAGCCATCTTCAAACTGTCTCTCATCTGCAGCTCCTGTGCTTTCTTCAAAGTGTCCCTCTTGGCTGTAGCTCCCCTTCAAAATGTCACGCACAGCTGCACCAAGTTCCCTCTGCCTGTCAGCTCATTTATATGGCTCCACTGATCAAGGCCCACCCAATGGGTGGGCCAACACTCCATGGAAATTATCCAATTCGAGTCATCACCCACAGCTGGGTGGGGCACATTCCAAAGAAACATTCAAAGAATTACAATCTAATCAACACTGATAAGGTCTGCCCACACAAGATTACCTCAAAGATAATGGCTTTTGGGGGACATAGTATATTCAAACTGGCACAATCACCTTGGACACTTTATGACCTTAAGACTGTAACTGTGTAACCAAATAAACCCCCTTTATAAAGGCCAATCCATCTCTGGTGTTTTGCATTCTGGAAGCATTAGCAAACTAGTACAGTCTCTGTTTTTATTTTTGGGTTTTTTTTTGCTGTTTTTGCTAGCCTTATCTCCTCGCCGCCAGGCTGACTGCTCCAAGATTCTCTGGTCTCAGTCTATCTATGTTTGGAGTTTGGCTCAGCAGTCTGAGTTTTCAATAAGAGCCACAACTGGAGTTCTCCCTCCTCATTGCCAGTACCAGTGGCCCCTCCTCCCATGGGACTGAGCCTGGCAGGGAGGGGCAGGAGTCCCGTGGCTGTGAGAACTTACAGATTTCACTGATCTGAGCTGTTTCACGTGTTTGTGAGTGTTGTATGAAGTATGCCCAAAGATAAATTGCTCTCCAGTGTCTGGTCCACACAGTTCATGGCTTTCTACCTACTTCCCTGGAGGAGTAACTAAAACCTACACCTCACCACTCCACCATCTTGCCCTGCTCTCCCATCTCAAGATCTTTGAAGTTTCCAATTAAATCTTTTTCATATTTATTAATTGGATTGACTGTTTTCTTGTCATAGAGTTTTGAAAATTCTTTATGTACCCTGGATACAAGTCCTCTATTAGATATATGCTTCGCAAAACTTTTTCCAGGTCTATGGCTTATTTTTCCATTTTCCTAATAGTTTCTGTCAAAAAACAGTTCTTAATTTTGAGGAAGTCTAATATATAAATTTTTCTTTTACCAATCATGCTTTTGTGGTGTATTAAGAAATCTTTAACCCAAGATTTTCTTCTGGAAGTTTTAAATTTTTAGGTTATAAAATGAGATCTATTATCCCTTTCAATGTAAATATTGTATGTAGTGTTATATCAATCAGAGTTCATTATTTGCTTATGACTCACCAATTTTTCTAATCATTTTTTGAAAAGACAATCCATTCTTGAGTGAATTGCCTTTTCACCTTTATACAAAATCAGTTGTCCATGAACATGTATTTTTATTTCTGGGCTTTCTATTCTGTTCCATCTATCTACTTGTTTACCTTGACACCAAGAGTATGCAGTTACATGGTGATTACTGTAGCATGTATGAAATCTTAAAATCAGTGTGTTAGCCCTCCAACTTTTATTGTTTTTCTAAGTTGTTTTGGATCTTCTAAGTATTTTGCAGTTCAATATAAAATTTAGAATCAGTTTGTGAATTGTTAAAAGGAAAAATCCTTGCTCTGATATTGAGTGGAAAGTAGTATAATCTTCAAACAAATTTGGAAAGAATGAAATCTTAATATTTAATCTTCTAACCCATGAAGAAAGTATATCTCAACATTTACTTAGGTCTTCTTTAACTTTTTTCAACAATATGTTTTAGTTTTCAGTACACATGTTTCTCAAATCTTTTGTTACATTTATTCCCAAGTATCTACAATTTTTGATGCTATTTTAAATGCTAATTTTATAAAATTTCAAATTATGATGATTTGTTGCTAGTACTTAAAAGTAAAATTGATTTTTGGATAATGATCTGCATCCTGCAATTTTCTACATACATAATCCTGTTTCTGTGAATAAAGATTGTTTTACTTCTTATCCATTCTGGATGCTTTTATTTCTTTTTCTTGCCTTTTGTTACTGGCTAGTTCCTGCAATACAATGATGAATTGAAGTGGATGCAGCAGGCATTCTTGTCTTATTCCTGGTCTTAGAGGGAAAAGCATTCTTTCTTCTTAACTTACGGTATCACATTAGCTGTACCTTTCCATAGATTCCTTTATCAGGCTGAGGAAGTTCCTTTCTAATCCTAATTTACTGAGAGTATTTTTTAAATCAAGAATGGATATTAGATTTTGCCCAATGATTTTTCTGAATGTTGAGATGATCATTTTTTTTTCTTTTTCTATCAGTTAATATAGTGAATTACATTGATTGGCACCCAAATGTATAACCATACTGCACTTCTGTGATAGACTTCAATTGTTCATGATGTATATTGTCCTTTTTTATAATATTAGATCCAATTTGCTAAACTTTTGTTTAGAATTTTTGTGTCTATTTCATCTAAATTATCAAGTTTATTGGCATAAAATTTTTCATAGTTTTCCTTATCCCTTTGATATCTGTAGAATCTTTAGTGATGTCATCTCTCTCATTACCGACATTGATAATCTGCATCTTTCTTTTTTTATCTTATTAATCTGGGTAGAAGTTTATAGTTTATCGATTTTATTGACATTCACAAAGAATCAGCTTTTGGGTTCATTTATTTTTTTTTTCTTTACTTTTTCTGGTTTATATTTAATCTGTTCTCTAGCTTTTATTTTCACATTTAGTTTACTTTGGTTCTAATTTGCTTTTCTTTTAAAAGATGCAAGCAGAGGCTATTGATTTCAAATTGATGTTCTTATAAAATATAAGTATTTAGTGCCATAAATTTCCCCTTTAGTACATGTTTACCAGCATCCTGAAAATTTAGATATGTTGTGCTTTCATTTATGTTCAGCTAAAATTTTTCCAATTTCCTTTTCTAATTTCTTCTTGACCCATGGAATATTTAGAAGTGTATTGTTTGGTTTCCAAATATTTGGGCATTTTACAGATATCCTTCTGTTCTTAACTCGTAATTGAATTATATTGTGGTTTGAGAATGTACCTGGTATGACCGCAGTCATTTAAATTTATTGACACTTTTTATGACCCATACCACAGTCTATCTTGTGCATTTCAGAATGTTTATTTTGCTGTTGTTAGATGAGGTATTCTATAAATTAGAATTTATTCAGTTAGGTTAAGTTGAATTATGAGGTTTCAATTCTTATATATCTCTATCAATAATTTTGATCAATTTGATTATGACATGAATTGTAGTTTTCTTCAACTATCTTCTGGTTGGAATCAGTTGAACTTCTTGCACCTGTTAGTCTATGGTTCTTACTGAATTTGGAAAATGTAGGCGTTACTTTTGCTATGATCCCTGCTTCTCCCCTTTGAGAACACTTATTACATATACTTTTTGCCACTGATAGTTGTCCCACAGTTCATCAATGCTTTCTTTCTCTGTGTGATTCATTTTAGATCACTTCCATTGGTATAACTTCTATTTCACAAATCTCTTCTGCAATGTCTAATGTGATCTTAATCTCATCCAGGGTTTTCTTTTTTCTTTTTTAAAAATACACTTCCTTTTTTTGAATAGCTTGTTTCCAGAAAAATTATCAGAAAATACAGAAAATTCATTTGTCCCTCCTTACCACCCTACACAGTTCTACTGTTTACATCTTGTATTAGTGTTTTGCAAATGTTACAATTGATGAAGCAATATTGATACATTGTTACTAATTAAATCCATACTTCATATTAGGGTTCATTCTTTTTGTTGTACAGTTCATTGGGTTTTGGAGATGCATAATGTCATTTATCACCATTACAATATCTTAAAGAACAGATTCAGTGCCCTAAAAATGCCCCACGTCCCACCTATTCATCTCTCTCCATCCCGCCTGAACCCTTGCTCACTACTGATCTTGTTTGTATCTCCATAATTTTGCCATTTCAAGATGTCATATAGTTGGACTAATACAGTATATAGCTTTTTTGGACTGGCTACTTTCACTTCACAATATGTGTTTAAAGTTTCTCTATGTTTTGTTTTTTAGCTTGGTAGCTCATTTCATTTTAATGCTGAATGTTCTACCATTGTTTATCCATTCAACCTATTGAAGTACATCTTGATTGCTTCCAGTTTTTCCTAATTATGGTTTGTATCTTCCTGCTCCTCTGTATGCCTGGATATATGGGATTGGTTGTCAGGCATTAGGGATTTTATCTTGTTGAGTTATGAATAAGTTTGTATTCTTATAAATGTTCTTGTGCTATGTTTCGTGACATGGTTAAGTTACTGGAATCAGTTTGCTCTTTTGGATCTTGCTTTTAAGACTTTTAGGCAGGATTAGAGCATCATTTTAGTTTAGTCTGATTATTTCCCACAACAGAAGCAAGATCCCTCTAAGTTACTTTACCCAATACCCCCTGAATTAAGAGGTTTTCTAGTCTGTCTAGAGGGAAGAGCTGCCATTTTCAGTCCTTTGGGAGTGCTGGACACCATTTCTCTAATCCTCTCTGAGGACTTTTGCCCCAGTCACAGATGGTTTCCTCAAACACAGGTGGTAATAAATAGTCTGATGAATACTCAGGGTGATCTTTCTGCAGATTTCCAGAATTCTCTCTCCTCTCCAGTACTCTATCCTGTGAGCTCTGGCTTCTTTGGTGTCTCCTGACTCTCATCTTCGTCTCCTCGAAACTGGGAAGCTGATGAACTCTGCTTGGATTCTCCCAATCTGCATGCTGGCCAGGAAGTTCGCTCAAGGGTGCAAGGTGGTCAAATCATACGGCTCATTTTATTTATGTCCTCTCTCCCAGACATGACTCTCCTTAACTGCCTGCTTGAAAACCATTTTTTTGAAGTATTTTGCCTGATTTTATATATTCATTGTTTAAAGCAGGAGAGTAAATCTGGTCCCTGTTATTCCACCTTGGCCAGAAGGGTAAGTCCTCTACATTTTCTTTTTGTTAAAGGGAAATTTCTATAATCAATAGTAATTATTAAAACACTTTCCACATTATACTCAGCATTTTATTGCTTACTTCATATTGAATGTTATGAGTTCCAAACAAGGTGAGTTCTAAAAGAGACATTTGAATAATTTGTCTTTTGGAGAAAATGTAATAAATCAGATGGTAGACTTAGGAGAAGAGATCACGGCTGAGGCAAAGATGTTGGAGCAGAAGTCAGGGGGAAATGAGAGAGGTAAATAGTGAATGAGAAAAAGAAAAGAAAGAGGAAGAAGTAGAGAGACAGAAAATGAAAAAAAGGGGTATAAAGAGAATAAAAAAACACAAGGAATTTTGCCTCTCTTAAGAGCTACACCTAATTCAAATTATGACACATCCAAATGATCATCGTCATTGTATAGGCCAATACTTTTTAAGTTTGCATATTACTTTCCCATTCAATTAATTTTTTATAAACAATTTGGTAGGAGAAGAAAATAAAGTAAACAACCTTAGTGGGTATGCTGAATGCATTTTAGACCTTCCACAATAAAATTTTTTTTAAATTAAAAAAAAAAATTAGATACTTTGGTAGCAGGTGTCCTAATATGTAGGCCCAAAAAAGTGGATTAGTATTTTACATTTACCTGGCTTAAACATAAGTTATATTCTCTGAACTGCCTCACGTTTTAAGTATGAATGCAGAGCTTCCCAAACAGCATTCAAGAATTGGCTTGAACAAGCAACAAAAGAAAAAAAAAAAAATAGATAAATGGGTTCTCATCAAAATTAAAAGCTTTTGTTCCTATCATGAAAGTAAAAGGGCCACCTACACAATGGGAGACAATATTTGGAAACCACATATTCGATAAAGGATTAATATCCAAAATATATAAAGAAATCCTTCAACTTAACAACAAAAAGGCAACCCATTTTAAAAATTGGCAAATGAGTTGAACAGATATCTCCTGAAAGAAGATATACAAATGGCCAGAAAGCACATGAAACGATGCTCAACATCATTAGCCATTAGGAACATGCAAATCAAAATCATGATACCGTTTTATCCAGATAAGAATGGTACTACTAAAAAAAAACAGAAACTAAAAAGTGTTGGAGAGGATGCAGAGAAATAGAAACACTCATTCTTTGTTGGTGGCAATGTAAAATGGTGCAACACTGTAGAAGACAGTTGGGTGGTTACTCAGAAAGCTAAGAATAGAAATCACCAAATGCTCCAGCAATCCCACTACTAGGAATATACTCAAAATAATTGAAAGCAGGGACTCAAAAACAGATTTTTTCGCACTGATGTTCACAGTGGCATTATTCACAAAAAGATGGAAGCAATGCAAGTATCCACCAACTGACGAATGGATAAATAAAACGTGGTATACACATACAATGGGATATTATTCAGCCATAAAAAGGAATGAAGTCCTGATACATATAACAACATGGATGAACCAGGAAGGTATAATGTTGAGTGAAATAAGACAGACACAAAAGTACAAATATTCTATGATCTCACTGATTTGAAGCAATTAGAATAAGCAAACTCTCAGAGTCAGAATCTAGAATATAGGTTACCAGGGGTTGGTGTAGGGATAGGGAATGGGAAGTTAATATTTAAATCACAGGGTTCCTAATTGGAATTATGAAAATGTTTTGATCATGTGTGGTCGTGATGGTAGCACAACATTGTGAATGCAATTAACAGCACTGAAACATATATCTGAATATGTTTAGAAGGGAAAATGTTAAATTATATATATATATATTTGGCAACAGAATAAAAATGTTTAAAAAATCTTTGAAACTACACTATACAAATGTGAACCCTAACTTAAATCATGGGCTTTAATTAATAGCACAATTATAAACATGTGGTATCTTCAATTGTAGAAAATGTTCCTCACCAATTCAAGATGGTGGTGGTGGGTTGGTATATTATGCATGATTATTCTGTAAACACACAACTTCTTTCATAAAGAAAGAAAAAAGTTATCAAATTGTACATTAAAAATAAAAAGATTGGCTCAAACCAAACACTACAATCTATTTTTAAAACAAGCAAAATTACAAGCAAACATGTTCATAGAATTTCAAGGCAAATTCAATAAATTATACAGCTATATGTTTATAGTAATTTATATTTTTTCAGAAGCCATCTCCTAAAAAATTAATAGCCATAATGATTCCAGACTCATAGACTTACAGATTATTTTATGCAATAATCCTCAAGTAGAAGGCTTGAAGATATTATTTACTTGACCTCAACTTTCAATTCATATGAATTGAAATATCATTGTCAAAATAATTATAATTTGAAATGAACTGAACTTAAGCAATTGTAGAACTGATAGTTCCATTTCATACTAGGTGGTAGGATAATAAGGACAGTAACAATGATCAAATAAGGTTAGTTTTAATTTTTGCACTTCTCTGGGCATCTGTAATACCTGGTCTAAGGCAGCATTTCTAGGTTTTAAATCAGCATTTCAGAGATCAAGTCAGAGAGAGATAAGTATCTGCAATTCTGTAAAATTCCCAAGTCAAGGTTTCTCAGTACTGGTTCTGCAGAAATTCAATTTCCATTCCAAGGAATGTAATTCATCATCAAGTTATCATTAAATAATGACCTTACAGAGTGAACAAAGACCTTAGAAAGAAAGCATTGATTGATTTGTTTTAAATTTGGTGAGGGATTCACTAAATATTCAAGATATTAGGAACATGGTGTGGCACAGTAGCCCACTTGACACTGAGAAAGATTAAAATGTGCTGACCCTAAGTTTCAATGACCTCAGTTGATACTTCCTAATCTCATACAAAAAATTTGTTTGAGAATATTTTTATTTACTGGTAGGGAGATTATGTTCAGCATATACCCCACTTAGAGTGAAATAGGAAAACTCTTTCTACAAAAGATTAGTGTGGCACCTTTGTTACAAATGATAAGCAGTATTATAATTATATGCTTAACTATAGTCTATAGTTTACCTTAGGGATCACTGTTTGTGTTGTATACTTCAATGTTTCAATATTTTTTTTTAAATTTTATTCTGGTAACATATTTACAACCTGAAATTTCACCTTTTAAACACATTCAAATATACAATGCAGTGGTGTTTATTGCATTCAAGATATTGTTCTACCATCACCACCATCCATTACCAAAATCTTTTCATCATTCCAAAAAGAAATTTTGTACAATTTAAGCATTAACTCCCCATTGTCTACCCCATCCAGGTCCCTGATAATCTATATTCTACTTTCTAACTCTATGGACCTGTGTATTTAATTGTTTCTCATAAGTGAAATCATACAATATTTATGCTTTTGTGGCTGACTTTTTTCACTCAGCATACCTTCAAGGTTCATCTATGCTGTAATATGAAGCAGAACTTCAACCATTTTTATGGCTGAATAATATATCATTGCAAGTATACACCACATTTTGTTTATCCATTCATATATTCACAGGCAGTTAGAGTACTTAAATTTTTGGCAAATGTGAATAATGCTGTCCTGAATATAATTGTGCAAATATCTGTTTGAATTTCTGTTTTCATTGCTTTTGGTATATACCTAATAGTGGGATTGCCAGGTCATATCATAATTTTATACTTAACTTTCTGAGGAATTGCCAAACTGTTTTCCACAGAGGTTGCACCATTTTAAATTCCCACCAATAATAAAGGAGCATTACTAGTTTTCCACATCTGCTCCAACACTTGTTATTTTCCATATTTTTGAATAGCAGCTGTTTGGATTTGCTAAGGCTGCTGAAATGCAATATACTTAGGAATGGATTGGCTTTTACAATAGAGATTTATTAACTTAAAATTTACAGTTCTTAGGCCATGAAAATTTTCAACTCAAGGCATCAGCAGGATGATACCTGGACTCTGAAGGCAGGATGCTGGAATCTAGCACACCTCTGTCACATGGGAAGGCAGATATGGCCAGCACCTGCTGTCCTTTGCTCCCGGGTTTCATTGCTTTCAGTTTTTGACTTCAGTGGCTTCCTCTCCAAGCCTCTGTGAGTTCTCCCTTGGCTTCTCCAGGGCTTTTTTCTGTAAGCTTCTCTAAATTTCATCTCTGTGTCTGTTTTATCCACTTATAAAGGACTCCAACGAGGGGATTACGACTGACCTTGAATTGGGTGGCTCATGTCTCCATGGAAACAACCTAATCGAAAGTTCCCACCTACAATAGGTCTGTACCCACAGGAATGGATTCAAAGAACATGGAATTTTCTGGGGTATATAACAGCTTCAAACTACCACAGTAGCCATTGTTTTGTTTTGTTTTGTTTTTTAAATCAGAATTTATTTAGATTTTATTTTTAACAATTTTTATTATGGTAACATAATACAAAATAAAATTTTCCCTTAATCATTTTCCAAAATACAATTGAGTGGTATTAATTACATTCACTGTGTTGTGCTCCTATCATCACCATCCATTAATTTGCATTTCCCTAATAGCTACAAATGCTGCTTATTGGCCTTTTGCATATCACCTTAAAAAGTGTCTATTCAAGTATTTTGCCCATTCTCAATTGAGATGTTTGTCTATTTGTTGAGTTGTAGGATATTTTATATACTCTACATATCAACTGCTTATCAGATGGGGCTTCCAAATATTTTCTCCCATTCTGTAGGTTGTCTTTTTACTGTCAAGATAAAGTCATTTGATGCACAAAAGTTTTTAAATTTTGATTATATTCCATTTATCTGGAAATGTCTTCGTCTCTCCCTTATTTATAATAAACAGTCTTGATAGATTCAAAATTCTTGGTCAACAGTTTTTTGGTTTTTTTTTTCAGCCTTCTAAATGTGTTGCCCCAATGCCTTCTTGTATCCATGATTTCTGATGAGAGGTTGACACTGTCTTATCAGGACTCCCTTGTACATAGCATGTTAGTTTTCTCTTACATCTTTCAGAATAGTCTCCTTGTCCTTGGTATTCAGCAGTTTGAGTGCTCTGTGTCTGGTCATGGTTCTCTTCAAGTTTATCCTATTTGTCATTAGGCTTCTCAAATGTGCATACATGTGTCTTTCATTAAATTTGGGAAGTTTTATGCCCTCATGTCCTTGAATACTCCTTCTGCTCCTTTCTCTCTTTCTTCGTTTCTGGGACTTCCATAATCTGCATATTGGTATACTTGATGGGGTCCCATGGGTCTTTTAAGGCTATTTTTCCCCTTCAAAATTCTTTTTTTCTTTCTGCTTTGCAGCCTGAATTATTTCAAATATCTTACCTTTGAGTTTACTGATTTCTGTTCTGTGCCATTTCTAATATGCTGTTGAAAGCTTCTTGTTTTTTTTTTTTTTTTCTTTTCAGTGATTATGGTCTTGAACTCCAATATTTCTGCTCAGTTCCTTTTTAAATTTCTATTTATTGAGATTCTTGTTTTTTTCAATTATCATTGTCCTCATATCCTTTACTTCTTTCTCTATATTTTCCTTTATCTCTGAGCATACTAAAGTTTTTTTTACCTTTTTTTAAGTCTCTGTCTGGTATGTACAGAGTCTGATCTTTTCTGCTGATATTTTCTGAAATTTTATCTCATTCTTTTGGATAGGCTATCATTTCGTTTCTTTGTTTGTCCTGTAACCTTTCCTTGTGTACAGTATATTTTAATATTTTAAAGTATTAACTCTGGGATTTAGTCCCTTTACTGCTTGTTCCTTAACTTTGTGTCCAGTTAGTGATATGACAAAGATTTCTTTGAGTCCCAGATGCAAACAAAAACAAACCAATGCAGAAAACACCTTTCATAATTTCTACAATTGGGTCTGGACTGCCTGGTGCTTTCCTTCAGAATTTAGCTCTCCTATCAAGACCAGCCGGAGGCAAAAGGTCCACTCTGTTCTGAGCCTGTCTCTTGTTTTTGTGCTTGTGCTGGTGGCCTTGAGAATTCCATTTACGGGACTTCAAATGTCCCCTATACTTCCTAAGAAACTGCCTTTCCTTCCCTCCTGGGTGATCTAATGTCTTAAAGCCCATAATCCTTTGCCCCAGACCTCTTTGATGATTGTTTCTTGCACTGCTTTATTTGTAAGCAAGTGCTACTGCCTGTAGGGCAAATTCTGGGAGGGTGATTCAGAGATTAGTGTCCTGGTTCAGTCTTTTAGACTGCCACCTTATAAACTGGCACTGGCACTTAGGTACCCAGTATTTCCATAGGGGTTGCTCAGCTTCTTCCAGAACAGGTCCTGGGACCCACAATGGGAGCACAGGCTGGCTCCATCCTGTGCCACGGAGGTTCAACAACTGCACCACAAACTTCTCCTAACATTTTTTTCCAAGTTGTGTTTTTTGATTTGGCAATCAACCAGTAACTATAACCTTTTCCTAGAGTTTTGAGGAGGAAGGGTCTGCCAGATTTTGCTACTTGTTCAAAGCTTCTGGGGGGAAACAACATCCTGGAGCACCTTATGCACCTTATGCAACTTATGTTGGTCCACCACAAGTGCCCTTTAATCTCTCTTTTACTGTTTGCATCAGGGTTTCTCAAACTCTTTCCTATTGACAAGCTGAACTGGATAATTCTCTGTTCTGGGAGCTGTCCTGACCATTTAGCATTTTTAGCAGCATCTCTGGCATCAATCCACTAGATACCAGGAGTATACCTTTGCCTTTCCCCACTGTGACAAGCAAAAATATCTCCAGACATTGCCAGATATCCCCTGGAGGGCAAAATCTTCCCCAGTTAAGAACCAGTGGTTTATGTAGCTGAGTAAGACTGTATATCAGTGAATCATTGATTGCCCCCTCCTCTTTAGCTCCAGCTGTGAGAAAATGTTTTCCATCTAAAAGAATAAATGGCAGAATTAGTATCATGGAATGATTCCTGGCTTTCCTTGTAAACTAAATTTAGAATCGAAGTGAGTAAAAGTGTATTAGTAATTTCTGTGATGGCAAATAAGTCCTTATATTAATAACTTCGTTGATGCTTAAAGTATTTTTCATTGTTGATGGTGTCTGCATCCACACATCTTCATTTAGAAGGTAATGTTAGAGCTGCTTGTGATCATTATATCTGGGAAAGTGGAAGAAGATTGTGCTAACATAGTCACTCTGTAGCCTGTTTAAAAAAGGGTAAAAATAGCAAAAATAAAAAAGAGGGAGACACCATGCATTCCTGTTACAATTATAAAAAGGAGTTGCAGCTACTCTTTAGTGGTAACTTTCATATATCTCTATATTACCAGGTCCTCTGCTGGATTGTGAGCACCTTGAAGATAAGGTCCACTTTATATTAACCTTTACAATCTTCACATACAGTATACTGTCTGCCCACTGTTGGTGCTCACTAAAGTTTATGTTTGTTTGTTAATTAAAGGCAGACATTACAGAAAATACTGTTGAGTAAGAGTAGTACTTAGAATATGTCTTAGACCAAACTGGACCTTAAACTTAGGGCTAGCCACCAGACCTCAACTTATAAATGAATGATTAATAAATAGAAGTTTACTGCCTAGCCAAATATAAAATTAAAGGCATGGATAGACATCATCATAAATTTGCCTGTAGAGTAGTGATTAAAGATGATGCTATTTCTAAGAATTTATAAATCAATACAAATATTAAAAATAGAAAATATATTTATTTTATTTATACATCACACTAGGCAAACATAAATGGGAATCAGATGAGGGAGGAGAATAGCGGGAATACAATTACAACTGCTTTGTTTTGTAATATTCAGCTGAATAAAAATAATAAAGATATCATTGATAGACAATTAACAGTCATGATTTCCACCAGTGTGAATTGGAGTTTGCAAAAGGAGAGCAATAAATAGTAGTTTTAAATTTACAGGGCACTTTCTTGTGCCTTAGCTCATTAATCTTTGTGAAACATTCCAAGATGTAGTATTTTTATCCCACTTTAACTCATGAGACGAGTAATTTCAAGATGTTATATACAATTGCTGATGATCATATCATCCACAAGAAGCCAATTTGGAAATTTGAACCCCCAAATTCTGACTCCAAACTCTCTACTACTTCCTTCCTATTATATTCTTTTTGGAAAGTTAAATTTTGTCATTGCTACCATGCAAGTAGACAAGACACTGATTCACAGGCAGGGACTAATGTTCTCTGTTGGAACATGATTTTAAGAATGCACAACCAATTTTCCCAGCCAACCTCAAAGGATAGAAATCTGTTGAGAATGTGAAGTTGAAAAAGTGTGCTATCTAAATCATCCAGAGACCTGTAGAATGACTGCATCTTCCTTCCTATAATGTCTCCCATAGCATGTTGAATTCTGAATTTATTAAAATGTAAAGTTTAACCCCATTTCCGTCACTTTTCAAAAAAATCTTGTACTTATTAATGTATCTTATTTTGCTTGACAGTCAAAATTCTAATTTAGTTTCCAAATAGGACTGAATCTTTTCTTCACAGATTCAGTAGATTCTCACTTTCAATCAAAAACATAAAAATCACTTCATATTTCTACAGTATTGTATTAGGATACTTAACATATTTCATCTATTTAAATATAGGAAAGTAACCAGGGCAGAAGCAGGGAGTGAATAGAGAGCTTAAACGTAATTGAAATATCAAGCCTCAGGCAATTTGATATAGCCTGAAAATCTCTTTCCTAAAACTCAAGCTTTTCTTTGTATTTATACACCTTTAGAAATTGTGACAGTAGTTTTACAATTTTATACTCTTGAATAAAACAAAACAAAAAACACAGGCTTTGTATTGGTACTGAGTAATATAATGAATAAAAATGTCTATTCTTAAGGTACAGATTTAGTTATAGTAGCTAGTTAAAACACGTATATATTATATAAATACACATTTATCTTCAACGTGAATGCAACCTTTATTAAGGGTATCATGAGACTGTGAATAAAGAACAAAGTTTAATTATTTCAGTAGATGAAAAATGTCTTAGACTAAAACTCTACTTAAGATATTTCAATATTTGAACAGATATACATACACAAACTTAATTAAATGATTGAATTACATGTAACATTTCTATTATCTTCTGTGTGTTTATACACATTTGATTTTGAAAATACGCGACCCAGAAGAATATTTATAGATTTCATATAGATACATGAATCATTTTTTTCATTTTATTTTAATAAAAAAATAAGATATGGATATGTCACTTTGACTTTGAAACAAGATGTTTGCTTCTTTATACTTTACTGAGCTTCAGAGAGGTTGATTTAATTGTCCAGAGTCATCCAAATAATAAATGAAAAAGGTTAGCATTTGATTTATTTACTCATATTTAGAACTTCCCTACAATCTAGATTTATATAAGACATATTTAGATATGTTTTAGTGAGTGAAATTTCTACTTCTATAAGGTTACTGACTATGAATTTCCTGGAAGGTTTTTTTATTTATAAAAGTGAGAAACATTCCTCCTTGAGGGAATTAAGAAGCATTCTAATACAAATTATTACTCTGAACATGTAAATATCTAGACAAGTTCCTCCTATTATATAATTTTCATTACTTCTTCCAGGATACTTCAGGTAGTAATTGAGTCAATTCTCTGCTTTCTAATGATAGCATGCCTGGAGAAGGTATGAAGGGTTGGCCATTTAATAACTTTTACATTAATCTAAACTGGATGTACATATCAGTATCTTTTTATGCTTTGTTCTATTTCATTAAAGTCCAGAGAACTTATCTTTGATCACAGAATTACTTCTATATATCTTTTTTTATATTGCCCCTGCTACTGGTATGAAGTTAGTCTTTCAAAATTAACTGAACCATTTTGGCTTTGTTGTGTTTTCTTTAAGATTATTTTCATCCACTTGGTCTTATGTTTTGACATTTCCTATCTTCAAACTTCTCACAGCTGGACAAGTCTTGTTTATTTGGTTTTCCACCATGTTAAGTGATGATATGAATTTTGTCACATCAAATCCAAGACCAACTACTGAATCACCCTGGCTTTAAGTTTAAAATATCTTTTCTCTATTTCTGTCCTAACAGTAATATTTGTGGATTTTCCCCAAATTCTGCATCTGTGACCAAAAGGAATAATACTGCTCAATATATTTTAATATTCTTGTTCCAACCCGGCTTAGCCCTAAGAACAAAGAACAAACCAGGCACAGAAGTGGACTTGAGTTTAATTGACCTTACTGACAGGAGATGGATCCTTGGTTGCAGCCAGATGTGGAAAGTGAACTGCACGTTAAAAGAGAGCAGGGAGTGCCAAGGGGGTGGTTTATAAAGGCTTAGGTTCTTAGGGTGTGACAGTGGAGTTTCAGCAGGTTCTCTAGAGATTTGGGCATTAACAGCAATCAGGGGACAGGAGTTTTAAGTCTGTTGACCTTTAACATCAGTCCCGGTCATGTGGCTACATGCGTGACTTGCTCTCAAAATGGAGGAAGGTAGTAGGGCCCTGGGTCCTCACAATTCTCTTGTCAAGTTGTGACAACTCCTACTGCAAAATGACTGAGTAAACCCAGTATTTGCCTGAATTCTATTATCATACATATGCAATATATACCTATTTTTTGAATTTTGAATATAATTTATTTTGATATATTAAGAGATATAATGGAGTTCATACATGAGAGACAAGTAAAAATTTGAGGAAAGCTGTGACAAATATTTGTACATTGAGTAGACATGTATAAGTTATATTGGAGCTATGTAAATAAAAATAATTTGGAATTAAACAGAAATTTGTAAGTTAAATGTTGAAAGCAGGAATCGTGAACCACACTTGTCCACTGTACACACAATTAGAATGGGCATAATGATACAATTATATTTTATCTGTAACTAATATTCATATATGAAGTTTGATCTTATTTTTAGTTTTTTACAAGTCTAGACAACCTTTAGAAATATGGAAAATGTGTGCATGTTCAAGTAATAACGATTCTGTGGCATTTGTATGGCAAACGTGTTAATACTAAATGTCTTGCTCCAGTGGAGCAAGAAAAATGATGAATAAATGTTACATATCAATGAATAAGTTCTTTTAATGCACATGGGAATAGCAACCAGTATTCAGAGAACCAAACTGATAAAAGAATGGAGCTTTATCAGATGAGGAAGCAGAAATAGGAGAGTCTACATACAATTAAGAGGAATCGTGAGAGTCAAACCAAACCCAGGTGTCACGATAGCACCACAATTGCTCTTTCTTTAAAAAGGAAGCAAAGTCAGAAGTCATTAGAAAGGTGCAATCACTTGAATAAGCTACTTTATTTCCTTGTCTCCTCTGTCAGAGTTCGCAACTCTGCCTTCAGTTTTGAAACATTTGGTCGGTGCACAAAATACAATAAGCAAACATTCTTTCTCGTATACCTGCTTCCCCCAACAATGTGTCTCTAATAATGAGACAACTGGCAAAATATTTGTAAAACAATGTGCTCAAACCTCAAACAGACATTGAATATATTCACACATATGACCTGAATGTTCTTTATGAATCTCCTCAAACAAAACTATAGACCACAGAACAATACATTATGTACCACAGATTATTTAAAATAGCATTTCTTTGTTTTATAATTATTTTCCAATGAAAATGATGGCACTGTCTTCTTTTTTTTTGTTTGTTTTTTGTAAATGTTCTTTTAAACTGTTAGATCATGTTCTCTTTTCTCATTCTAAGCATTGTTTTATGTTTATTGTTTACTGGTGGAGAATTGTTCTCAGAAGCTGTTTTTAGAAATGCAGTTCTGATTTATATTGTGGGCAAAATATAACAGCAGGTAAGTGGCCCCTATATTACCATTAGCCTTGTTCTAGGTTAACATTTGACTGACTTATTACCTGTGAGCTCAGTTCTGAATTACGACCGAATATATTTACTACATTATATGAGCAAAACACTGCTGGGGAAAAGTGAAAGTTATGTATGCATGTGTGTAGTGTGGATGTATGGATGTATGTATTAATACATATACATGTATTTGTAGTATTTGTGTATTAATTTAGCATTCATGAGTATAAGAAAATCTTTGGAGTTCCTGATGCATGGTGTTTCCATGCCCTCAAAAAGAAAAGTCTGGAAGAAATGTTTATTAACAAACCCACTGCATGATGACTTTAATAAAATTTGAAATATTTGTATGTGAAGAGAAATGAATGAAACAGGATGAATAGAATTAAGTAATACAAAATGAATTTTTCTTATGTTCCTGGTTTATTGATTTGTATAGCAGGAATGCACTTGAAGTTGTATAATGCTTTCAAATACTTTTATGAATTTATTACTATGATTATGTATATTTCTATTAATTTATGTTTCAATATATATATAAATAATTTTAATTATATATAATCATATTTATATTAAAAGTTTCTAATATAAAATCATTTTCCTGTTTGTCATTCAGATAATTTTTATTATATTACAAAATTGAATTTCTAATAATTTAATTATAAAATTCCATCCATGTCAATAGAGATATGTCTGTAGTTTCCTTCTGAAAATATAAAGTCAGGTTTTCCATGTGTCAGTTTTCAGACTTATGCAATCTTCCTAAAAAGACTATATAATAGCATACACATGCATATATACATATGTCCCATTTTTATACTGTAAGAAAATGTAAATGCCCTATATAAATAATTAACTCTTTCATGAAGATCTGAGAGAAATTGTTTTGTAAAACAAATTGGATGTAATGCTTGGGATTGCAGTTAGTTGGAGTCAGTTGTCTACAACCTTTTATTTTTTCATACTCATTAGTTGTTGGAGTATAATTTTTAAAATCTCATTTATTTCATTTGAATTTTATTGCTATTAATGTCCTATATTTTCATTTTTGTTTGACAAACTTGTTTGCAATATTCTTTTCAAATTGTGTAATCTCTATCTACATCAAGAATTTCCTTTCAAAATATTAAAGTTAGGTATTTATCTATGATAACTTTTCTTTTGTTCATCCATTTATTTATATGTTCATATGTTTGTTTCTTTTGTATTAAAATGTTAACAAATATTTTCCAATAATCCCAGCACAATTTTTTAGAGCTCTTCTTTTCTTCTTTGATTCTGTTTCTGGATCTTCCTGTTTGACTACTTCATTTTCTTTCTTTGTAAATTATTATGCCAATACTACTATTTTTATTTGCTAAAGCTGCCAGAACACAATATACCAGAAATGGGTTGGCTTTTTCAATGGGGATTTATTAGGTCACAAACTTAGAATTCTAAGCCCATGAAAATGTCCCAACTAAGGCATCAAGAGATAGATACCTTCTCTGAGGAAAGGCTGCTGGCATCCAGGAATCCTCTGTCACATGGGAAGGCACATGGCGATGTCTGCTGACTCTTCTCTTCTGGTTCTGGTTTCAATTGCTGTCTCCAAAATGTCTCTTGGCATTTCTTTCTGTCTTAGCTTCTCCCAGGGGATTTTTTCCCTAAGATCTCTCTCTCCATGATCTCTCTTAAAGGACTCCAGTAAAGGAGAAGAGCTACCATGAATTGGGTGAGTCGTATCTCCATGAAACAACCTAATCAACAGCTCCCACCCAACAATAGGCCTGCCCCCACAAGACTGGATTAAAAGAACATAGTCTTTTCTTGGGTATGTGACAAATTCAAACCAGCACAACTACATTGCCTTTATTATTGTTTTTATATCTGCTATATCAGATCATTTTTATTTTTCAACATTTTCTGAACTAATTTTGTTTGTTTTTATCTTTCATCTAATATCCAGAGTTTGTGTATTAAGTTTCATTACAAAAATCTTGTTTGGGTTTTTACATTTTCGATTTTGGGAACAAATGGACTGGAATATTTATTACATTAAGTGTTCTTAATCAGAAAAACAATCTATGTTTCTATTCATCTAGCTCTTTGTTTATATTCCCCCTCACTAAGTTTTAAGTTTCATGAGATTAAGAAATTTATCCTCTTGCTGGCCATTGTTTCTTTATAGTACATAATGGGTATTAGTGTCTATTTGGTGAATGGGCAAACAGAAAAAGTGTGTAACATTGAGAGGGCACATTTAAGAGATAAAGAAGAAAACTCTGGTTAATTAATTTGCCAAGCTCACAGACTGATAATTGGCAGAGTTTGGACCATATAATCATCTCCGGATTTTCAGTTTAGTGCTCCTCTATACCACATTCAAATATGGTTCATTTTCTTCATTATAGGAAATATCTCATATGCTACTCTCACTTTCTTATGATAGTCTTAATGGAATGTGATGTACAAAATATAAGAGTGGATGCTTGTGAAATGTAATTCAATCTAACACTTTAATCATCCTGAATGAATAGCCTTCCAACATCAAATTTTTCCCCACATGTTTTATGTTGTCTTAGGTTTTTCCTTAAATTGATTTGATAAACTCTCACACCAAGTGTTAAAAAATAAAGATAGATTCATCCATGGTACAACTTATTTTGAACAAACATATAAGCTGTTAGGGTTATATTGAGAAAGCAAGTTCAATCAGGATACAATTTGAAGATGCTTGATACTTGCCATGGATAGAGTCACTAAAAGCAGGTGATGATTCTGAGAGGAGAGGCAGGGAAATGAGAAGCTTTATGTTGGTCTCTTTTTTGTAGTAACTCTATGACCCTGTTTTGAATTTATATCAAATTTAACTGATGGTGATTGAAAGTCAATGGTACAGAACTACTTACCCTAGGTGATAATATAGTCAAGGAGGAAAGCTGTTAGTTTTCTCCAAAACTGCACTAAAAATAAGACTTCTTTATAGTGTGTACACCAAGAATGGTATAATAGATTTTCATTCCTAATACTTAACAAGTAGTTTTAAATGATAATATAAAAGGCAATACTTTAGCAAAATTTCATCAGCATAGTCTTTCACAAGCCAAAAAGTGAAAATGAATTAAATAATAGTGATTAGAAACTTATCATGACAAATACTATTGTATTTATACATATGCAAATGCAGATACATTCATACATATATGTCCTTTAAAATATAGTTTAAAACATTTTATCAGAAATAGATGTGTACCATTAAAATATCATAAAAAACGTGTACCATTAAAATATCAAAAAACATTTTTTTCTCTATCTCAACCACCCTCACATCACCTCTGTGTCCATTCAAATTATTTCTGATTTTACAGCACCATATCCCTAAATAATAGTTTTATGCTGTTTAACATTACACATTGTGTGTAATTTCTGTAGTATTAAATGAGGATTCACCTATTCCCCATTTTCCCTAATCCCTACCCAAAATACAGCAATATTAAAGTTTACTGCTTTCAACCTTAACTGTTAAGGTTCTATTTTATGTTATATTCTATCATATAAAAGTACTATCTATTGATACCTACTTAATAGAATAATGATATTAATATCCTCTTTGTTTTCTCTCATTCTTCTATTTTAATTTTTAAAATTTCTTTTACAAACACTCCTCCTCCTTCCAGTGCCCCATCCTCCCTCCTCCTGTAACCTCTAATCTGCTTTCTATCACTGTGAATTTACTATTTCTAGTAATTTTTATGAGCAATATGATGCATTTTGCACTCTTATATGTCTTACTTGCTTTTAAGTGTAATGCTTTCATGGTCCTTCCATGTTGTAGCGTGTCTGACAACTTCATTTGTTCTTATGGCTGAATAGTATTCCATTGTGTGTCTGTACCATAGTTTATTTATCCCTTAATTTCTTGATGGGTATTTGGGTTCTTTCCAGTTTGGGGCTATTGTGAATGACATAAAGCTATAAAAACTGGTGTGCCTGTACCAGTTTTTGACACAGTTTTCACACTATTTGGGGTATACATCCAGAAATGGGATTGTGAGGTCAAATGGTAGTTCTATATTTATCTTTTTGAGGAACTAGGATTGCTATCCACAGTGGTTGTGCCATTTTATATTTCCACAAGCAATGCCCTAGAGTTCCAACTTCTCCATATCCTCTCCAACTTGTTATTTTCTGTTTGTTTCTTTTTTTTCTTTAATAACGGTAGCCATATTTGTATGTGTGAAGTGGTATCTCATTGTGATTTTAATTTGCATTTCCCTAATGGCTAATAGTATTGAGCACCTTTCTATATTTATAAATCTTGGCCATTTGTAAATATACTTTGGAGAAATGTCTTTTCATGTCTGTTGCCATGTTTAAATTGGGTTGTTTGTCTTTTTGAAATTGAGTTGTATGAGTTATTTATATATTCTGGCTTGTAAATCCTTATTTGCTATATGGTTTGAAACTATTTTCTCATATTTAGTAGGTTATCCTTTCACTTTCTTAATAATTTCCTTTGATACAAAAACATTTTTAATTTTGATGAAATCAAATATATCTATTGTTTCTTTTATTGCTCATGCTTTTGGTATCATATTTAGGAATCTATTGCTGAATCCCATGTCACAAAAATTTGCTCCTCTGTTATCTTGTGTTTAGGTCCCTGATCCATATTTAGTTGAATTTTGAATATGGTGTGAGGTAGGGGTCTAACTTACTTCTTCTGCGTGCAGATATCCAGTTTTCTCAAAGTAATTTGTTGAAGAGGCTATTCTTTCCCCACTACATGTACATAGCACCCTCGTCAAAAGTTGTTAGGTCATAGATGTGTGAGGTTATTTCCTAGACTTTCAATTCTGTTCAGCTGGTCTATTTGTCTATCATTTCTGCCAGTACCACACTGTTTCCATCTTTATAATACAAGTAAACCAAGAAGGTTCAGTTCTGAAACCCTGTTTTTCTTTTTCAAGATTGTTTTGGCAATTCGGGGCCCCTTGCAGTGCCATTTAAATTCGAGGATCTGTTTTTCCATTTTTTCAATAAATGCTGCTAGAATTTTAATAGGGATTACATTGAATTTGTGTGTTGCCTCAGGAAATATTGACATAATAACAGTATTGACTCTTCCAATCCATGAATATAAGATGTGACTTATTTAGGCCTTCTTTGATTTCTTTCACCAGTGTTTTGTGTTTTTCACTAAGTCTAGTGTATCCTTAGCTAAATTTATTCCTAGATATTTTATTCTTTTAGATGCTATTGTAAATGGAATTGTTTTCTTAATTTTCCTCTTTGGATTAGTGAATTTTCCTCATTGTTCAGTGAATAGGAACACTCATGTTTATTGTGTGTGTGTTGATCTTGTACTCTGACATTTTGCTGAATTCATTTATTATCTCTAATAGTTTTCTTGTGGATTCCTTTGGGTTTTCTATATAGGAAATCATGCTGCAAACAGAAATAGCTTTACTTTTTCATTTCCAATTTGGATACCTTTTATTTTATTTTATTTTATGTTATTTTTTATATTTTATTTTTTTATTTTTTGCCTGATTGCCCTGGAAAGAAATTCTACTACAATACTGAATAGCAGTGGTGAAAGTGGGCATCTTCATTCCATTCCTGATCTTAGGGAGAAAGTTTTAATTCTTTCACCATTGAGTAAAGTTCTATTTTTACTAGGTTAACTGATAAAAATAAATTACACACCTATTAGAAATTATCGCAGAGCTTTGCCAAACTTTATATATAGAAAAGATAATTTAAAAGGAAATAACAGTATACTTAATATATTGGAATGAAAAGAGATGTTAATTAAGGTGAGGTCTTCAGATTTTATCATATTTAATCACAACCCAAAATTTCTGATGTTTTTTCAATTTATTTGCAAAACAATCATGGTTCCTTTATTATTGTTATTATTATTATTAAACATCTTCAGCCACTATACTCTGTAAGAACAAAAAGGATTTAAATGAAGAACTGCTCCTGAAGACTTGTATTTTTTGTCTCCATGTACATGTTTCTAAACAACTTGCTAAACAATTCTTTGTATATTTAGAACTAGGCTATGAAAATATAATGTCAATTTGAGCTGCAACAATTATTTATATTAGTGGTACTGGAAGAGATAAAATATGATGAGGTAAATTAATCTTTGTGCAGCAAAGTACTCCTTAAAATAGGTTTTCAGCATGCACAGTAATGAACTTTTGCTATCTCTAGTGAACAGACATCTTGAAATAACTACGTCCAAAGTTGTTTGAAATCCTTTCCTGAAAATTTCAGTTTTAGCAATGCAAGGAAGACTGATTTCATACTTATAGCACCAAATAACACAGTCTCATTTTTTTTTTCTTAATCCTTTGCGTAATGTAGGGAACTCATGAATCAGCTGTGACTTTTTCATGCCTTCCCTTTGACCTTCCCACTGATAATCATAATAATGCTTGGCTGCTGAAAATCAATCAGCTTTCATAAGGCAGCAGCCTTCAGATTAATCTCATATTATTAATTTTACAAGTTAAAAAGCAAGCAAGACAGACGTGATGACTTTCAATGCTATTCACTCCCCTAAAAATATTTCCTGTGGATAATAAACAAACAAATTTCCAATTTGGTGGAGCTATAAATTTGCAGCCTTCATAAAAATTAATTTAAATGGATGCAACTGTGAGGTTGGAATTGTAAAGATTAGGGGCGACTCCTGTAGTTATAATTGCCTGCTCAGTTCCTCGGCTGCTCTGTCACTCAAGAGTGTCACAGCTGCATTAACAACTCTAATCATAATCTAATTCTCAGATCAAATTCCCATCTTCAATATATCCTTTAATAAGACTTCCATTCTCCATCTTTTAGCCTTAATTATTGCTTCTTGTCTCCCTTGACAACCAAATTAAAGGGTACATGCTGCAACTCCATAATGATAATAATAATGATACTTTAAAAATCACAAACTCTTCTACAACAAATCCAGGCTAACCTTGTCAAGGTTGGATGTTTTCGGATAACTAGATTTTCTATGGATAGCTTTGGGACTGGAAGATAAGAAATACAGATATGTAATCTTTTATTGATTTTTTTTTTCTTTTTATCCCCCTTACTATTATGTACAATTAGCTGAGCAGTTTTTAGATTATTGAAGCTGGAAGTGGAAAATTTACAAAAACTGACCTATAGCAAAATGTTTTAACTCTTTGTTGAATGTAGGTAAGTTTTGTGGAAAAATAAAGCCATGGGGAAATTTGTACAGTGAAAAGACTTTTAATTTCAGTATTGGGTCATCTGGGTTTTTATGCAGATTCTAACTAGTTGTGTGACATCGTGAGGGCCATAAAATCTCTTAAGCAAAAGGTCTTTATCTGTAAATAGTAACAAACTATGGTATTTTTTGTTTTTACTTTATTGATTTTGAGTTGCATCATAGCAAAAACAGGCAACTTGTGTTTTTAATAGGTATTTTCCACCCTGGTTATAAATCTTCTATCCTGTTTCTGAAATTATTGTGTTAACAGGAGAATTAGCTATAAATATCAAATCTTCCTTTATGAATTCTTGTGCATGAAATTCCCAGTTGATTTTTATTTTCTTTGTCAGCATTGGGACTGATATAATTTGGGAATTCTCTCACCCTCCTGACTGCTGGTGTTCTACAGCCACAAGACACTCCCTTGAGCTGCACCATTTTACATTAGCTGTCTCCTTTGGTATGATGATTGGGCTGGGAAGTTGGTGGGGGCAATTGTTGGCATTGCTGTTACTGAGCCATGTTTTAGTCTTTGATTTGGTCACATGATAGCCTTGCATAAAAAACCATACCTTTTCTCTTACTACTTTTGTTTTCTGCTTTTATTTCTCTCCTTCATTTTCTTCTTAATTTCTTCACCCCCATTTATCTTGCTTGTGGACCATTGGGCAGTTTTTTAGAAAGGGGAGTTAGCCTTCTGTAAGATTAGCTCAAATCTTACTCCCATCTTGCACAATTTATATAAAAAATATAAATTGTATTTAATTTATATCCAAAGATCAGTAAATGAAGCTGAGGAAATACATCTAAAGTATTTTTCCAGCTTCTTAAGGCATCAAAAATCAAAAACCTACTTATAAACTAAATGTAACTAGAGTTGGTTTTAGCCAGCAAACATAAGTAAGGCAGTTTATTTTTATTAAGCTTTAGGATGTATGTAATATCACATATTCATATATTTGCAGGAATGTCTATGCTTGACTGAATTTTTCATTTTTAATCCAGATATTGATCATCAGAAGCGTAGAGGTAGAGCAGGAGCTCCTGAAGCTGTGAAGAATATTTTATAGTCACTTTGTCAGAAAGCTAGCAGATAGCGAAGCATAATTCAATGGAAATGTATTTATTTATCCCGAAAAGATTTACTATGAGTTGAAGGGAATTTAGTTTAGTACCAAGATAAGAAATACAAACCAAATGGCACTGTCAAAAATTATTAGGGTGGGAAACAGTGATGATTGCATGAGCAAAGATGATTTAAATAGTTCATCTGACATAACAGTCCATTTGGAATAAAAAATAACATAATTGTTGATTGCTGCTGTAGAAGTCAAGGACAGTTGAAACATATGTACAAGGCAGTGTGTTTGCAGATAAAACTCTAAACCTGGGAGCCTTTAATTACTCAGATACCAGTATTGATTGGGATAACAACTGTGCAAAAACGAAGGCCAGAAATCTGCTTGTGAGAGTAGGACAGGATTGTTTTTTAAGCAGGTTATTGAACTATCTACATGGTCTCAGGCGATTCTAGCTTTAATCCAGGAAACAGGAGGAATCTTGAGGGAGTACAAAATGCAATGAGACCTTGACTCATGAGTGGCTTCCCTGAGATAAAGATGATTTATGGTGAGAAATACAAACATCGGCAGGGTTAAAAATGTCAAAAAAGATTAAAAGTAAAGGACTATTCAGAAGTTACTGATTGGGAAACAATTTGAAAGTGATGGGCATTTAAAAATTGTCCTGTATTGACTTGAAACATCACAAGTGCAATTTACAGTTCCACGGTATGTGAAGAGAAAGCACTGGATAACACTAAGAATGGCTGCATATTCTAGTTGTCTACCATAAGAAACACAAATATTAGGACATTTAATCTCCCTAACAGCTTATGAAATATATTCTATTATCTCTATACTTTAGAGATAAAATAACTGATATTCAGGGAGATTAAGAAATTCCTGAGTCAAAATCAATAGCCAAGAAGAACCAAGACTATATTGATTTTAAAATATACACTGATACAATGTTAAAAACTGATTTGATAGGTAGGAAAAATCATGAAGGCTTGTATGAAGGTTTTAAATTTTGAGTTATTATGGTTATTGGACATTTTAAGAAATCAATGCCAAATAAGTATTCTTAGCCTTCCACATAATTCAAACTGTAGGATATGCATTTTCCATATCCATAGGTTCCTGTAAGTGAGAATCAGAGTGCCATAGAATATTTGGACCAGACATTCTGGATGGAAATCAAAAGTTCACTATATTCTATCTGGGAGGCCTTAAGAAGTTACTTAATCTCTCTGTGTTTCAGTTTCCTCATTTATAAAATGGATAGTAGTGCTTCTCTCACAGCACCTCTGTGAGGGACACATAAATTAATATTTATAAAGCCCCTAGAAATGTGCTTGGAGTGTATGAAATAGGATATCTTTACTAATTAAATAGAAATAGCCAACTATGAGAGTACTAGTGCTGAGATACCATCAATAGTGGCCCAGTACCAAGAATAAATGTTTAATTCATACTCATCCCTCTAAAACAAAATATTGAATTTCCCATTTCAAGTGATTAGTGAGGCTACTAGTAAAAGGAGCAGTTATTAGGAGTCCAGAGATCTTAGGACCAAAGCAAACTTTGATCTTCATTGCTTACATAAAAGTTGGCAGTTTACCTTACATTTGAGCCAATGTTTATTCCTAAATATGGCAACTGAAAACATGATTACCTCAAAATATTTTTGATGTTCAAATGAGAGAGTCCATATATCATTCATTTATTGAACAATATGTGTTTCAAAGCAACAATTTGCCAACATTATTCTAGGATCTGATGTAGATATCTTTATATATATTAAGTTAAATATATACAGTGAAAATTGTAAAAAGAAAACAAACACTCTATATATGTACGTTATTAAAATTATTCAATAGGTTCTTTATCTCTTTTGGAAACTTTAAACTGTAGCCAAAATTAATTATTACTGATATACCAACATAAACATACATGTATTCCAAATAACCTGTTAGCTTCTATCATTACTTCTTGACGAACTGGGTTATTTTACAATCACTGGACATGGTAAAGCAGTTCCTCATCTGCATTCACTGATAAAATATCAAGCATATTCAACATGCATTCAAATATGATAGTTTATTTTGGTTCAGCCTAGGGATAAAATTTCAATAATCACAAGGCTTCAAAGATCATCTGGGATTAGATACATCTCCAACATTTTCAAATATTTTGATTGACCTTGGATATTAAAAGAAGTCCAGGGCTACTAGAAAGGTGCACTACCAGGGAAATTTTATTCTGATATTTATTTAGAACCTCCAGACCATTTTGAAAGAATGAGATTTTTTAAAAGGCAGAAACTCAAGCTCATGTCCCAGCAAATCACATTGAATATATTTGGGTTAGGGCCTGAGATCTCCATCTTTAAGGAAACTAGAAGTGAATAGACCATAAAATTAATAATGGTAATCTTTTGGCCTTTTTATTATTATTATTATTATTATAATTAAAGAAGTTGTATGTTTATGGAAAAAAAATCATGCATAAAATACAGAGTCCCCATATACCACCCTATTATTAACATTTTGCATTAGTATGCTGCATTTGTTACAATTCATCCAAGAACATTTTTACAATTGTACTATTAAAATCCATCATTTACAGTAGGATTTGCAGTTTGTGTTATAGAGTCCTACAAGGTTTTTAAACATTTTTTGTTCTAGTAACACATATGCAACCTAAAAATTCCCTTTTAACCACAGTCAAATACATAATTCAGGGCTGTTCAGTGCTTTTCCTTTTACATCAGTCAATTTTGAGGTCTGGGGAGAGACCCCAACAATGTGCATGCAGAGCCAAATGTTTTTGTGAAATTTGCAAAAGTAAAATGTTTTAACTATTATTTGAGAACCACTATATGAGACTGCTGCCTCTTTTGAATATGACTTCCCTGTCACCATATTTCTCTGGTGCAGTGGCTTAGAGTGGCTTTGGCTACCTTTGGGATTCAGCAAGGGGATACTGAGAAGGTGATGGATTTTGTTTGATTTTAGTGAGATATAGTTCTGTGATTTGCCTCCAGTCACTTCTGCTTACAATTTTGTTATTTGTAGCCTTCCTAATGTTGGGATAGTTCTAGGATCACTCTGATAGCCCACTCTTTGTCATGATGATTCATTCAGCATCAAAATACTAAGGGGCAGGACCAAAGGATGTGCAGCAATATGAGTTTGTCCTATAGCACAGGAATGGAAAGTGTGAGGGTAATGGAGGGAAACAAGGTTCGAAATATAGAGAACCTGAGCTAGTCAGTGGAGACACATTCAAACTTCACAGTTGGTATAATGGATACTTGATAGAGACTCTTTTATACAGAATTGACCACAGTCCTGAAATATTACAGGGCACTAGCAATATAGTGATTATGTTATCTGAAAGAACCTTTTGTCAACTATTGATATTGAAAATAAAAACTTCAATCAACCACGTTAAAAGTGAGAGTGAATTACCTTTCTACTCTCTAGAAAATGATATTACAAATGAGATGAAAAAGTATGTACAAAAATTTAGGGAAAATGTATTATTAAGGTAGGTTACACAATTCATTAACTCAGATATTATTTTATAGATTTCGTAATGTGTATGGTATATTTTGGTATGAGTTCTTTTCTCATCTTAAGTAAATAATTTTATATTCACAATTTTATTTTTTTTCTTAAAGAAACCCTCCCCCAATAGTATAATGTTCAGTCAGCATAAAGAACTGGGTTCATCCCCGAAGACAACCCAGATTATTTTAAAACATGTGACTCTTAATTATTTGAACATTGCTGTAGAACAGGAGTCAGCAAACTATAGCCTGCAGGACAGATCCAGCTAGCTACTTCTTTTACAAATACAGTTTCATTGGCACAGAGAAAGGAAATTCATTTACATTTTTGTTTATGGCTGCCTTCTTGTCACAATGATAGATTTGAATAGCTATAACAGAAACCTTACAGAATTCAAGACCCGAAATATTTTCTGTGTGGCCCTTTACACAGAATTTTTGTGGACTTCTACTATAGGATGAGATTTTTTGGTTAACACCTACCTTTCTTACAGTCCTTACTTCCATGAAGACCACATTCTGCAGTTATTGTTTCAAAGCAGCAAACAGTTTACATTGAATAAATGTGCAGCATCTTACTTCAGTAGATTTCTAAGAAAATAAGCAGCACTTAAGTACATATTAAAGCAGATTAATTGATTTTCATAATAAAATAAAATTATGGCAAATTCTTTCTCAATCTACTTTATGTCCTTTGATTCATGTAATCTTTATAACAGTAAATTCTTATGCTACCTTATACTGAAATTCTTTCTTGCAATTTTAATTCCATATAGGTTTATTTTTTCACCTAATAAAAAAGATTATTTCTTTCTCCAGTTTACAAACTACTTGACATGTTTTATATCAAGAACATTGAGTCAAACATGGATATTTATCTAATAATAAATCTATTTATTGGCTGTATGTATCATGGTAAATCTCAGACTTCTATGCTATTAGAACAAGAATAGAGTATACATTTTTAACTTTAAACACTTAAATATTTGAAAATATTTCCAACCAAATACCTTTATGATTTGTTCAGAAGAAATAATTCTAAATGAAATAGCATAATTTCAAATGAAGAAAACATGTTGTAATAATTTCAAAAATTTGGCACAATCTCAGTACACACTCCCATATACACTATAAGCAGTTGCCCTAGATGTACTGTTTCACCTTTATTGCCCTTGAAAATCGAGAAAAAAGACTACCAAAAATGTGTCTCTAATTATTATGTCGCTAAACTTTCTTTGCATCCAAAATGTTTGTATTAATAAAGGGTCTTTCCTTTCTGACAGAGCCAGCTTTTATATTTGATTGATATTATAGGGAAGTAATAATTAGAACTGTGAAAAAATAGCCTGCCATATGTAGTAAAGCAACATTGCTGAAAGAGCAAACTATTTTCTTTATCACTTTGAGATTTAGTGAAATGAAAAGCAGCATTTTCCCAGAAGTCATCATCTCTCTAGTCAAATGACAAGGGATATTTATGCTAATAAACATGCCACATTTTACACTGCATTTCAGTCTCAGGAATATGTGAGTATGATGGTTTTCCAAAGCTCTGTCCATAACCATCTTTGTGTGACATGAATCTTTTCATGAGATATCTCAAATATACTCAAAGGAGTTCACTGAAGGATGGTTCAGCCTCAAAAGAATAAAAGAAAAACAAGCCATTTAAGCTTTTGCAAATTCATTGAGGAAAGTCAGTGTTCTGCTCTAAAATCACAAGCCCTTATGGAAGATCTTCATGTATAATTAGTCCTCCTACATTTTTGTTCCTTTTCATTTTGTCTACTCTCACAAAGTCCATAACAAAATAATTGCCTTATTTTGTGAATGAGTCCAAACAAACAGCATTCTAGGACAGTATGGAAATTCATAAAAGATCAATGATGTACCATTTCTCCACAAAAAAATGAAATCCTACAATATTTTTGAGATATCCTTCTGTGCTGGTTTGTATATATTTTGTCCCCCAGAAAAAAACCATATTCTTTAATGCAATCTTGTGGGGGCAGAATGATTAATCTTTTTGATTAGGTTGCGATCTCTTGATTGAATGTTTCCATGGAGATTTGGACCCACCCATTCAGAGTGGGTCTTTATTATTTTACTGGAGTCCTTTAAAAAGAGCTCCAGGCCCAGACAGATGCTTAGAGATGCTTGGAGTTGTGGACAGGAAGACCTTTGAGATGCTAAGCTAAGGACGCACAGGAGCTAAGAGAAGATAAAACACCCCAAGGGCAGCTGAGAAAGACATTTTGGAAACAGCCATTGAAAGCGGACACTTGGAGATATTTGGAGATGGTAGCCCAAAGTTTGTTCCAGAGAAACTAAAAGAAACAAGACCAGAGACATTTTGGAGAAAGCCATTTTGAAATACAACCGGGAGCAAAGAAACAGCAGATGCCAGCCACATGCCTTCCCAGCTGACAGAGCTGTTCCAGGCGCCATTGGCCATTCTTCAGGTATCATCTTGTTGCTACCTTAGTCTGGACTCTTCTATGGTCTTAGAACTGTGACTTTGTAACCTAATAAATCCCCTTTATAAAAGCCAATCCATTTCTGGTATTTTTGCCTAATGGCAGCATTTGCTGCCTTCTCCTGTGTAGATCTGATTCCAAAAACACCATTGGATGCCTCTCTGTAATAGGACTATAGGTGTCATAACCAATGTTATAGTCAATTTAAAAATGGGTCAGTCTACATATAAAATTTAGAATTGTGTTAATTTTCAAGTGAGGGGTAGAATAAGTGAAAGAAGTAGGAAGTAGAAAATAAGAATTCACTAAGGAACAAAGAACATTTTGATATTTCTGAGAATAGATTTATACTAAGATGATATTAATATTTAGTGTAAAAAGTAGTTGATACATTTCAGTTCTTTTGGACAAAGAACTATACTTATGAATCAACTTAGAAAGGCTCATTGAAGAGTGCTAATGTTAATATAAAGCATTACTATGTAAGTGTATCTATTTTATTAATATTTTAAAATAAATCTGTGCTTCTGTTACTAATTAACAACCTATCAAATAAGTCCAATTAATAGTTTATTTATGCTTTTGACTTGTAATCTCACCTCTAAATAATTGTATCCTTTGGATTAAAATTATGCTCAGTTATTTCTAAGTTACCACTAACATACTGTTCTTACTTTGCAAGGAAATTAAGGGAAAAATACTATCAAACAAAACGTTAATTAACATTTCCCTTTAGTCAAGTAATAGTGAACAAAGACCAAATACATAGCACAAAATAAAAATTAACTATTCCCTAAATGGACCAGGTCTCTTACAGTCTCAAGATAAATGGCATGAAGTTAATTCTTGATTTATGTATGAAGATTCCAATAGACAGTGTTCATAAAATATCAGGTAACAAAGAACTGCTCTAATTTTTATTGAAATATTTGCATTACATTCAATGTTATTGGCACAAAGCAAGAACCCTTTCTGTTTTGCTTACTACTACTGTGTCCACAGTCCCTACTTAGTCACTGGTGCAGAGAAGGGTCTCCATACTTGTTGATCAAATAAATGAATTTCATAAGCTATAATTACTCACTTCAGAAAAATGTTTAGCAATACCACATTGTGCAAAACAATACATGTGGATAGTCATTATTATGTAACTCATCTTTCAGAATTTAAATATATATATATATACATAATTTAAATGTCTATATGATGTTTCCATTAGAAACAGAACTTCTTCAACTAATCTATGTTCCCAGACTATTGCACTTGTTTTCACTGAGTTATTTCTGATATTAAGCATCAACACTGCAAAGTGGTGGAGCTTCTGACTGCTCTTTTCCCTATTCACCATTTTACAAAATGATCCAGTTTGGGCTTTGTTTCCTCAATTATGGTGGCATATTCTCAAAGTTTCTTCATAAGGGAAGACACTTAGGTAGACGCTGAACTGTAGTACCACATATATTTTGATAGAAAAATGAATTAATAATGTATTTTAGTTCACTAGTAATGCAGTATACAAAAAAATACTGTCATAAATTATGACGTGCCTTAAGTGCCTATTGGAGAACTTCTATTTAAGGTTCATGAAATTCTTGTGGAACTCTGATAACTTTTGTCCATGTATTACTCTTCTAAGCCAGCTCTCAACTTATCACCAGTTTCTCCCCATACCTGCTGCAAATCTGGCTATTTTCCTTGCATCATCAAGGCAAAGAGCATACAACACTTCATTAGTGCTCATTTCTCCAAATGAATTCTGGAGAAGTTGCCTCCATCCTCCCAACTCCTTTTTTCTTTCCTATAGCTGAAACAACCAAAAACCCACAAAATTAGAAATCTATATAAAAATGAAAATTCAAACACTGGCCTATATTTATCTCTTTAAAATACTGAAAGTAATTAGGTGAAAATAGATGAGAGCACAATATTTATTAAGTGCCTTAATGTGGCAACTACAATTATTGAAAAAAAAAACATAGAAACACTTTATATTGAAATGTAAATGGAGTTACATTTTTAATAAATAGCACAAAATATTTGACAATGGTTTATACAAATAGTGAGAAAACCTTTAGAGACTATCTGCAGGTATTGTTTTATGTAATTAAAAAACTGAAGAATAGTAAAGCAATTTTAAAGGAAAAAAATTCCATTAATGATTGAAACATTTTTTATTTCCTCTTCCTTCATGAGATCATAGATGCTTTATTGAACAGATATGTTCTTTTTTTCTTATCTCCAAGAGAAGTCTTGGTCCTTTAGGCAACTAAAATACTGACTAGCCATTGTCAAAGTTTCAGTATAGTATTTTATTGTATTTCCACCTACAGGCCTCTATTGTAATCCAATAAGCATTAAATGTTGCATCATTGGATAGGCTCCAGAGCATACTTGCTTTTGCAAAAAATAAATAAACAAGAAGAAAGCCTGGCCAGAAACAAAACCTGAAGCCATATTATTCAGCATCTGTTCCAATTACTTACCAACCATTAGTTCTTAGTCATTAGTAACTCTGCATTACTCTATACTCAAAGAAGAGATACATACCCTTTTGTAGCAGGGATCCCAGTGAAAATGAACAATAGTAATGAGAGCTAACATGTGTTGAACACCTGCTATGTATCACGAGTAATTCCAAGTGTTGTTCCTGTACTGACCCATTTAGTACAACTTAATGGGTAGATATGACTTTCATCCTAATTTTTAAATGAGGAAACAGAAGCACAGAGTGGGTAACTTTCCAGTCACATATCCAAACATATGAGAGTAGGAAAGATCAATGAAATATCAGCATTAGAGATTCAATTGTCATTTTAATCTTAATCCTCCACAAAATATCATTTCATGGCAAACTTCATGAAGGACTAAGATCTGATAATATGTTATTATAACAGTTATAGCCATATCCATTTGTCCACTTTAGACTGATTACTTTTTGCTCTTCTAACTGGTTCACTCAACATTAATCAAAGGTCCATACTAGTATTAACTATATTTCTTCCAAAAACTTCCAATTTTTATGTCCCAAACATTGCATTTTGTGTCCTTGGGTACCGAACCAAGAAACATTTCCCCCTAACTTCCCTTCCTGCATCTTCCTCACTCCTTTGGCTTCTTGTTCACTGCCCCAAACATAGTTTATACTGATGTGTCTCAAGGTGGGTTCAGGTTCCACTGCCCCATTCAAGATTTGCCCTATCATTCTTTGTGTGGGGCACCAGTATCCAATCTCTTTTCTCAAGACAAGGAGTAGTCTGCCTACTTCTGTCTCCCTTTCACTGATTACCTGCTTCCTCCACCTTATCACATAATTCTCATTTGCCCAGTAACTGTTCCCCAGCTGTTGTAGATCTCTGTAGTTCTCTACCAGCTCCTGACTTCTATGCCTGATTTTCAGAGTCTCTATGATACATGTGCCACAAGAATTAGAGGCATTTTTTTTTTATGGATAGCTCTGCATCTTGGGATATTGATGACTCTATCTCCAAATCCCCCTATAGATTAATAGATACATGCCAGTGCTACCTTTCATGTTGGAGTTTCCATTCCTCTCCCTATCCATTCTTCTAACATGACCACAAATAGGGGTTCATAGAGGATGAATGTAAATGGTTTACCTCCAATTAGAGACTCAGTCCCAAATCTTTATCTGGTCTTCTACCATGATGAGCTGGAACAACAGTATGAAAACCTCAATAATCACACCTGACTATTTCCCCAAACTTCACTATGTTAAGCCTAGATCATAAGGCAAAATCAGACAACTATACAATTAAGTTTCTCTCTTCTTGCTTACTCCTTCTATTACACATCAAGTGGAAGGGGGCAACTCAGACCATTCATTTCATACTTATGTCAGAATATTACAAACTTGATCTTTTTTTTAACTTCCAAAGTCTTCAAATCTCTTTGTGGAAGACACTATTTCACTTTTTAAACCTATCAGAGATACACTTGAGTTTAAATTAAAGCAGTGTTTCACAACCAGGGGCATTTATGTTCCCAGAGGACATACCATGATGTCCGGAGACATGCCAGTTTGTCGCATCTGGTTTTGGCAGCACTACTGACACCAAGTGAGTCAAGGCTGAGGATGCTACTTACTATCTTCCTCTGCAAAAGAGAACAGCTCTCCTCCCCACAGTAAAGAATCATCCAACCCCAAGTATTTATAGTGCTGAGGTTGAAAAACCCTGAATTAAAGCAAAGGTTTAGCAGTCAACTGCAAGGATTTACCAGGCAGAATTCTGATGACATTTGGCATGGTAAACAACAGTATGGTCCAGGAGAATGTTGTTAGATTTGAAAATGAGCAGGCTATCATTGAGAGGAGCAATGGGAGAGAGAAGAAATTACTAGTACAAAGTATGATGTTGTTGAATACTTTTGAGGATTTTGTCCACATGTAACCTTGGTCCTTTATCTAATGTAAAATCATTCACTAGATAGTTTCTTATCATAGACTGCTTTGCAATGTTCATTATTTCGTCTCCCTTATGAGATTATACATTTCTTGATAATTATAGATTATTTTCTTTTTATTCTGACGACTAGACTAGTAACTTAGATCTAGCCAGTACACAATAGGCTTTCTTGAGGCTTCAGAATAAGCAAACAGCAATCACTTCTTGAACACTAGCAAGCATGTCACTATGCATATAATTACAGCACAGGCACCAAAAGGAGAGCGTGTCCCTCCTCTTGAGATTCTTGCAGACTAATAAGGAAGAGGTGTTATCTAATTGGATTTCATTTTTTTCTCATTCTTCAGTTTGACTTTGTTCCATGCCATCCTTGCCATATTCCCAGAAATTAGACAGAGAATTTCTGTTAGATGAACCAGGACAGTCTCCCTGGAGTACAAAATTATTCCTGATAGCTGTTCTCTGATGCTCTGCTAGATCAAGTTTTAAATGACTCCTGCATTCAGCTTGTTCCACTGGAGGGGGAGATCATTTCATGTTCTAAGAGGACCTCTTTGGAGGTATTTTTTTTTCATATCTTCTTATAGAATTTGCCTTTTTTCCCTCAATTTTCTTCTTTTCCTCCCTAGTGACTTTTAATATTGTGTGTAACCTTCAATTTTTTATATAAAATCACTTCACTTCAGGGTGAATTCATACCACATTTTTAGTTTTGAAATATGCAGGAAGACATTATGTTATTTGAAATTCTTTCTTTAGTCTTATCATTGAGTGTGAATTGTTTTCAATTTAATAAGCAACTTATTATGTTTTCATGCAGATTATTACATGGTTTAATTTCTTACATGGGTAGAATTAGTCCACGACTAAAGAGAGGATTTTCACCATACAGATGCTTCCTATGTTAATAACTTTATTACATACCAGACTATAAATATTGCAAAACTCCCATTGAAAACTTTAACTTTAGGTAATGGATATAATATAAAAACTTCACTTAACCTCTCCAAACTTCCTTTTTTTAAAGCATAAAATAGGAATATTAATCTCTACTCTCTATGCCTCACAGGCTATTTTTAAGAACCAAGGATATAACATAAGTAATAGTACTCTCTAAGTAATTACAGTACAAATAATATTTGTCTTATTCAAAACAAATGTTTATAATATATACAAGTCATAAAATATCTTTGAATAGGAATAATCATATGAACTAACAGAGTAGAGGCTAAATCACAGCTTGTTTTATCTTGTCAAGGAATAATTTGACTAATTGGATTTCTTAATGATAAACAATGAAGGTTATTTTAACTAATATGATACAAACCAAAAATATGTATGCTGGATGCTTTAGTCAGTGTCAGCTGCATTATGATGACTTAATTTTCACTCACTGGACTAATTTTAATTTTCATAGATTTTATAAATCCAGCTCAATATTATCATTCTTTCAAGAGCTAACATTGAAAATAATGACAGTGATAAGGCATTTGCCTTTCACCAGTTCCAAATTGTGGACCTACCATGTTAGTGGTCATTGACAATGGGAAGATGAATAAGAAGTGATCCCGTGATCCTGGACCTGGCATTTTGGGAGTGAGAAACCTTTCTCGACCAAAAGGGGGAAGAGAAATGAAATACAGTTTCAGTGGCTGTGAGATTTCAGATGGAGTCCAGAGGACATTCTGGAGGTTATTCTTATATATTGCGTGGGTAACTGTTTTTAGTTTTTAGTGTATTGTAATAGCTATAAAGAAATACCTGAAACTGTTGGACTGCAACCCAGCATCCTTGATTCTTGAAGACAATTGTATAACTATATAGCTTACATGGTGTGACCATGTGATTGTGAAAACCTTGTGGCTCACACTCCCTTTATCCAGTGTATGGACAGATGAGTAGAAAAATGGGGACAAAAAGTAAATGAATAATAGAGGGGCTTGGGGGAATGGGATATTTTGGGTGTTCTTTTTTTTTATTTTTATTCATATTTTTAGTTTTTATCTTTTGGGATAATGAAAACGTTCAAAAATTGATTGTGGTGATGAATGCACAACTATATGATGGTACTGTGAACAAATGATTGTACACTGTGGATGATTGTATGGTATATGAATACATCTCAATAAAACTGGATTAAAAAAGGGAGGAGATGACAGAGACACACAGAGAAGGAGGCCGTGTGAAGATGGTGGCAGAGACTGGAATGATATGTCTATAAGCCAAGAAATGCCAAGGATAGGGAGCAGATCTCAGAGGCCAGGAGAGAGGTATGGGGTGGATTCTCCCTCAGAGCTGCAGGAAGGAGCTAACCCTGCCAACACCTTGATTTCAGACTCCGGGCCTCCAACACTGTGAAAGAGTCAACTTCGGGATTAAGCCATTTATGACAATTTGTTATGGAAGCCCTAGGAAGGTAATACATTTAGGTTAGATTGTTGTAGAATAGAATCAAGCATCAGATGAGCTCTTGGACTAGATGAGTGCTTTTGAATCCTGGGATTTTGTGATTTTCATCCAAAACAGAGTCTTTCCCAGGTTCTCCCTTGTTTCACGTGTTTGCCACACAAGCATCACCATGTTCATTTACAATAATGAACATTAGAAAAAAAATTTAAACAGCACAAAATGTATAAATGTCTAAGTTCTCCTATCTCTTTCCCATTCTTTCCCAATCACCAAATCATTACTGCCAACAGTTTGGTAAGGATTTTTAGGAAGATATGTAAATATCTTTTTATCTAGCTATGTATGAATTTTCAGTAAAATGGGCTTACCCTAAAAATAAAATAATGAAAAAGAATCCCAGATCTTAAAGAACTTACAATGCAACATTTTAAGATATAAAATCCCTTACACTGCACAAGCATGTGTTTACCTATTATTTGTTGTTTTTTTTTTTTAAGGAGAAAGAAAAACCTGTTTCTTCTCATTTTAGTTACAGTAGAGGCTAGAGGCTCAGCAAAATATGTCCAGGTTTACATGTATATCAATGGTGGATGCAAACTACCACCCCCTCCCCAATTTGCATACATGCATATTCAAATTGGCCAAGATTATATATATTTTTTGATAATAAATATAGCATAAAAGATCATAATTATTCATCTTTTCATAAGGAATTTACCATAGCCAAATTTACACATACATTTATAGCATGGAAATTGAAATTTCAGCTTCCAGACAAACCAACAACGAGCAAGAGAAATGGTGTTAGGATTGCCCAAAGAAGTCATAACTGAACTATATTTTCAAGGGACAATAATGCATCATTCCTCAAGTTTTTATTTTACTCTCACTGTATTCTCAGAACATCCCTAGATAGTTCATTGAATATTAGATGAATATAATGGTATCCCTACTCTCAGAAGGCTATAAATTAATTAGAAAGAAAAGGTCATTTGAAATGCATAAAGAAAAATACAAATTACTAATATTTTATTGTCACTTTGGATTGCTCTTTCATTAGATGGGTTTCTATAAATAAGATTTAATATTTAAGGATACTGTTGTGGTGGCCTTGGTCATCTTGGCAGATGGAAGAAGGTATTAGAAAATGTGATCTATTTTGTGAGTTCAATCAAAAATTATCATCTCAACATCAGGGAAAAATGACAGTCTGACAGTGGCTAAATTCGGAACTGGAGAAAGCATCTGAAGCTAGTCCTTAAAGAGGGAAGTGTCATGCAGAGTTTAAAAATACATTTTGTTGAGTCAGGGCCTTGACTTCTGATCCAGCCTTTGTCATTCTGGGCTTGTTTCTTAGCCTCTCTAGATCCCACTTTTTACACCTACAAGGAGAGTATAATGATAATATCTTGATTCCTAGTCACAAGAAATGGGAGAACCTCTTAGCCTAATGCCTGTTGCAAAGAGAACACTGATAAATTTTAGCTATCATAGAGGTAGCCCAGTGGTTAAGAACACAGACCCATAGCGTGGATCTGCCATAGACTACCAGCGATACAGCGAGCACATCACTTAGACCCTCAATCTCTTTTTCAAGTTCCTTTACTTATAAAATGGAGATGATAATAATATAACCTACATCATAGGTTCTATATGAGAATTATAAGTGTTAATATTTTGCAAGCCCTGAAATCAGTGCCCAGCATATGCTAAGCAGTATTCAAGTACTTGTTAAATACATTGCTAAATTACAAAATTATGAGAGGAAATTTTAATTTTAAAATGTAAATGTATGAGCATTTGATAAAATTTAAAATGTTGAGAAATGCTTGTTCCAAGCCCAATGAATTTTTTTTTATGATTTGTGATTTGATTCAAAATATTTTTTAATATAGCATTTTCTGTATTTTTGGTTTGTTTTGCAACATGTAGAACATTACTTTTTTTCCTTTCTTCAATAAGTCATGGTAACTTAAAGCATGTATATTATTCTTTTTTTTGGTTCTTTTGGTCATCGATATTTTTTAAAAATTCAATTTGCCTGTGTGCTTTTATTTTAAAAACCAGTAGAATCAGCTTTTTAGTAAGGTTAACAAAAAATTAAGTCAGCAGTTAAATAATTAAGAAACCCAATGACAAAATTAAAACTCACCAAAATTGTAAAGTACAAAACAAAATCAAATTCTATTATCCATTTGCAAAGCCATTTATAAGCAACTCTTGTAACTAGAGCCCAGCTGATGGTGATCACTGCTTCTCATGATATGTGATCTACTTACCTCCATTCCAGTATGTCTATTCTTAGCAAGTAATGTGGTATGCAAGCACTGTTTGTTGGTCACACAACACGTCACCACATGTACCCACTGAATAAATTCTTGATTTACTTTAATGGAGATATTTCATGTGTCACAAACAATATATTTAATGTAGATATACTATATAAAAAACTAGTAAGATAAACACCATTTTACCCAGCATGCTGCTTGAGAAATGTTTCAACATGGACACTTTTGAAACTCCTTGTAAATCTGCTTCAACAATAACCCTCTTTCTCAAGTCCCCAGGCTCACCAATATTGTGAATTTTGTGGTTACTGTCTGTGCCAGTTTGGATAATATTATGTCCCCCAGAAGAAGCCATGTTCTTTGATGCAATCTTGTGGGGGCAGACATATTTGTTTTGATTAGGTTGGAACCTTCTGAATGTTTCTGTGGAGGTGTGGTCCTGCCCATTTGGCATGGGCCTTGATTATTTCACTGGAGTCTTATAAAAGCTCACAAATAGAAGGACCTAGGAGCTGCAGCTGAGACAGACATTTTGAAGAGGGCCGTTGAAAGCTGATACTGACATTTTGGAGAACACCATTTTGAAATGCAACCTGGGAGCAATTCCCAGCCGTGAGCCTTCCCAGCTAACAGAGGTTTTCCGAACGCCATTGGCCATCCTCCAGTGAAGGTACCCAATTGTTGATGCCTTACCTTGGACACTTCATGGCCTTAAGACTGTAACTGTGTAACCAGATAAACTCCCTTTATGAAAGGCAACACATTTCTGGTATTTTGCATAACAGCAACATTAGCAAACTGGAACACCGTCCTTATGTTTGCTCTTACAATTTTAGTGTATGTATATGTGATTTGAAGCTTTTATGTACCCCAGAAAAGGCCATTTTTCTTTTAATCCATTTCTGTGGGTGCAGACCTGTTGTAGGTGGGACATTTTGGTTAGGTTATTTCAACTGAGGTGGGGCTCACCCCATTCAATGTGGGTCTTAATCCCTTTACTAGAGTCCTTTATGAGAGCATAAAAGACAGAAAAAGCCCAGAGAGCAAAGACGTGCCCCAGAGAAGCTGAGAGACAAGAACATGGCCACAGAAGCTGAGAGGGGAAGCCGGAAGCTGAAAGCAATGAAACCGGGGAGTGAAGGACCAGCAGAGGCTGGCAACGTGTCTTCCCATGTGACAGAGGAGTCCTGGATGCTGGGAGTCTCTCTTCAGAGAAGGTATCATTCTGTTAATACCTTAATTTGGACATTTTCATGACCTTAGAAGTGTAAATTTTCACGCTATTATAAATCCCCATTGTAAAAGCCAACCCATTTCTGGTATATTGCATTCCGGCAGCTTTATCAAACCTAAACAGTATATATTCCTATTAAATATTAATAGTCTTTATATTTTGGAATTTCTATGGTATACCATGCAGGTATTTTCCACTCAATATTATAGTTGAGATTCATCAAGATTGAATGAAGATGAAGTTCATTAATTTGCAATTTGTAATTGAGCATTCTGTTGTATGAATTGTTCACATTTCATTTTTTACATTCTCCTGTCAGTGGACTTCTTATTGTACCAACACTGTGCCCAGGGCCTCTTTGTTTCATGTCTCCCCAGGCACATGTATAGATGTGTCTCCAGAGTATATACCTGGTAGTAGAACTGGGTTTTGGGGGTATGAAAATTTTAGCATTTCAAGATAATGCCATAATTTTATACAAAGATGGTTGCAACATTTTATACTGCAAAATATCAGTGTCTACACAACTCTCATCATTTTTATTAATATTTTATAATTTTTAAGCATAAAATTGTATTTTTAGTATGATTTACATTTCCCTGATTGATCATCTTTTAACAGATGTATTAAATATGTTTCTTTTTCTTTTTTTTTCTTTTTTCTGGGCTGTGTCCTCAGGAGTACTTTTACACTGAAGTAAGACATTCTGGTCAAAACAAAGAGAATTATGGATTCTTCTTTTTATTATGTTCATTACTTCCAAGAAAACCCATAGCCCCATTTTATTATCCTTCAGGCTCTCTCCCCTTCCACTAGATGGATGACAGCACCTAGGTGACAGAAGCCATTAGTTGAAGATTTGCCAATTCATTTCTTTTTTTTTTTTTTTTTTTTTTTTTTTTTTTTGAGATTTGTAATGCAATTTTATTGAGATATATTCATATAACATATAATCCATCCAAATTATAAAATCAGTGGCTCACAGTATCATCATATAGTTGTGCATTCATCACAATTTTAGAATATTTTCATTACTCCAAATAAAGAAAAATAAAACACCCAAAACATTTTCCCATAATCATATCCCCCTACTGTTATATATATATTTGCTTTATATGTGTCTTTATTTTATTATTCATCTGCCCATACACTGGATCTAGCAGTGTTGGTCACAAGGTTTTCACAAGGTTTTCACAATCACATAGTCACATGATAAAAGTTATATAGTTACACAATCATCAAGAATCAAGTCTAATGAATTAGAGCACAACAGATTCAGATTATTTCCTTCTAGTTATTCTAATACACTAGAAGATAAAAAGGAACATTTATATAATGCATAAAAATTATTTCCAGAATGACCTGTCAACTCTATTTGAAATTTCTTAACCACTGAAACTTTATTTCTCTTCCCCCATTTGGTTAAGAAGGCATTCTCAATCCCACAATACCAGGGCCAAGCTCATACCAGGAAGTCATGTTGACAGGGAGACTTACATCCCTGGAAGTCTTGCCCTACATAATGGGGAGGGTAGTGAGATGAGTTCTGTCATAGACAAAAGACTTTCTAGGTACTAACTAAGGGTAACAGGCAGTAATTGTCATGGATGATATGGCAAATGAAACCACTGTTGTAGCTGCAGAGAAACACCTGTGCGAAGTGTTCAGCTATCCAAGTAGACATCAATCAGTTCTTGGTACCTCATTTACAGCACAAGTGTCCCAAAAAAAGTCACACTCCCACCCAACAGAGTTGGGATTAGGGGACACTAGAGTGGACAACTCAAATAACAGTTACAAAAATTCCATCAGGAAGAAATTACTGTGTGGTGACTCCACCTAATGGTATTTTGGCATTAAATGTTGCACTGTAAGGAAAACAATACACTGGAACACATGACAGGAAATATTGGAGTTTGAGGGAGTGGAGGACAAGGGAACTCTCTATTTAGGCCACAAGTTCAAAATTCCAATCTCAATATACCTGTTCTATTTTCTCACTGGAATGTATTCACCATGTGTAGGCTGCAGTGGTATTAGCAGAAAGGCACCCTGATTCTAAATTGGAGGTGATGTAGATGTCTCCCTCAAGAAAATTAGACACTCTGATTATTGGCATTCTGTAAATTGAAAATTCCCTATGATTACAAAATACATTCTGTTCTTGTTTGGTGTGATCTCTGTGTTGTTGGCAAAAGCCTTTCTGCAATAAAATACCAATGTATGGAATGACACTGACAGGTCCTAAACTTGGGAATTTTCTGGCCAATGAAACCACAAATCCCCATGACATGTTTTGTGTTATTCAAATAGTTTTGTTTTTAATTTCTTAATAAATTATGAAAACATTAAGTATTTTAAAAGAGGAGTATTTATATATCATAAAACCCTATGTTCTGATTTGCTAAATCTGATGTCACACAAAATAACAGAAAAGGATTAGCTTTTATAAGGGGGATTTATTAGGTTACAAGTTTAGAGTTCTAAGGCCATAAAAGTGTCCAAACTAAGGCATCAACAAGAGGATGCCATTACTGAAGAAAGGCCTGGGAAATGAAACACCTCTGTCAGCTGGAGAGGCATTTTGTTGCTGGTCCTTTGCTCTGGGGTTCTGGTTTCCAAGTGGATTTCTCCAAAATGTCTCTGGGCTTGTCTCTCTTAACTTCTCTCTCTCAGCTCCTGTGCATACATGCTTATTCTCTCTGGGCATTTCTAAGTGTCTGGGGGTCTTCTTAGCTTCTTCAGGGCAAACTCCAGGTTTCATCTCTTAGCTTAGCATCTTCAAAAGGCTTTCTGTCTGCATCTTCAAGTGTCTGACATTTACAGCTGCCTCTTATGTCTCTTAAGGAATCCAGTAAAGTAATCAAGACCCACCTTGAATGGGCAGGGTCACAACTCAATGGAAAACTCCTAATCAAAAGTTCACACCTAAAAGTCTGCCCCAAGATTGCACTGCAAACATGGCTTTTTATGGGGTGCATAAGAGACTCAAACCAGCACAATCTAGTTGTAAAGTGTTTTTATTTATCAATGTTTGCATTCATCCTTGCCATGAACATATATATTATAATACCAAGACAATAGTAAAGAATAATAATGCTGTCTCTAGATTTTTGAGTTATCATTCCAAGTTACTCTGATTCAAATCTTTGTGACTGGAACTGCTTAAAAAAATAGAATATGGCAAAAATTCAATTTTCAGCAACAATATTTGTTGCTTATATATATGCAAGAACTGATCAATGAATTAATCTCACTTCAAAATACTTTTTACAAATTCAAAACTCAGTATACCCAATTCACTTCACAATTTGTACTGTCATCCTACATAATATCAACAGTAAGTCTTGTTCAAAACCTTGAGTCTTTGCTGAATTTTGTGCTAATGGGCAACATAAAGTATTTTGTTTTCCATTATGAATTTTCTGATGTGAAATCAAGTTGCAGATGTTTCTAAATGGATTTTAGGATTTTTCTTTCCTCTGCATGTGAAAATTAATGCTAACGGAATGAGTGATCACTGATTTCATGCCTGCATTCATGAGACTGATAAGAGATTTATAAAGCGTGAATTCTCAATTGGCCTAAAAGTGTGGGTGTACAAATAAAGAATTTTGTGATTTTTCAAGAATAACATCTCCAGCATGAAGTACCTGGAAATTCCTCAAGAAACTCCTTCATCTGGTAAAGATTTGTCTATCAATAGGAGCAGAGGATGAAGACCCTCCAAATTTCATAAAATGTATAACGTGTTCTCACATTGTATATCATCAGACCTTCTTACTAAATTCTTTGCCATGAATATGACATGATATTCATTCTTTCCAGTATGAACTGGCTTACACTGATGTAGAAAGAATGATTTAAAGCTCTATCAGATAGATTACAAATGGTGTTTCCTCAGTGTGTGAGTTGTCTTGTATGTTTAAAGGATAACTCAAGGGTTGAAATTCCTTCAATATTCAAATCCTTTATGGTATGAGTTCTTTCACATAATCTAATAAGTAAACATTGGCTGAAGCCTTTCACATATATCATTCATAAGGTTTCACTCAATTCAAGTTCTCTCATGTTGTCTAAGTTTACAAAAATAAACTAAGTTTCCCATGTAGATAATATTCTTATGGTATCTTTCCTCTGGATATTTTGCCATGTTCTCTAAAATCAGAAGAGTGGGTGAAGGCTTTCCAACTTTGATGAGACTCATAAGGTTTCTCTCCAGAGTCAGTTCTCTCATGTTGTCTCAGATGAACATATTGTGACAGCTTTCCCACAAGAAGACATTCACAGTGTTTCCCTTATGTGTGTGTTATCACAAACTCTAAGGCTAGAATAACAGGTGAAGACCTTCTCACATAGATGACATTCATAAGGTTTCTCTCCAGTGAGTTCTCTCATGTCTTCTAAGGGAAGAATAGTGAGAGAACACTTTCCCGCATAGATGGCATTCATATGGTTTCTCTCCAGTGTGAGTTCTCTCATGTCGTATCAAGCTGGAGAAACAACTGAAGGCTTTCACACATAGATGACATTCATATGGTTTCTCTCCAGTGTGAGTTCTCTCATGTCGTTTCAGGGAAAAGAGATAAGTAAAGGCTTTCCCACACAGGTGACAAGCATGTTTCCCTCCAGTGTGGGTTCTCTCATGAGCTCTAAGGGAAGAACACTGAGGGAAGGCTTGCCCCAAAAGATGGCATTTATATGGTTTCTTTCCAGTGTGAGTACTCCCATGTCGTCTCAAGCTAGAGAAAGAACTGAAGGCTTTCCCACATAGATGACATTCATAAGGTTTCTCTCCAGTGTGAGTTCTCTCATGTCGACTCAGGTGACCATACTGAGTGAAGACTTTCCCACATTGAAGACATCCATATGGTTTCTCACCAGTGTGAGTCCTCTCATGTTCTCTAAGATGAGAACAACGGGCAAAGACTTTCCCACATAGATGGCATTCATATGGTTTCTCTCCAGTATGAGTTCTCTCATGTTGTCTCAGTTGACCATACTGAGTGAAGGCTTTCCCACATTGAAGACATCCATATGGTTTCTCACCAGTGTGAGTTTTCTTGTGTTGTTTCAGGGAAGAGAGACAAGTAAAGGCTTTCCCACAGAGATGACATTCATAAGGTTTCTCTCCAGTGTGAGTTCTCTCATGAGCTCTAAGGGAAGAACACCGAGGGAAGGCTTTCCCACAAAGATGGCATTTATATGGTTTCTTTCCAGTGTGAGTTCTCTCATGTTGTCTCAAGCTAGAGAAATGACTGAAGGCCTTCCCACATAGATGACATTCATAAGGTTTCTCTCCAGTGTGAGTTCTCTCATGTTCTCTAACAGAATCATATCGAGTGAAGGCTTTCCCACATAGATTGCATTTATATGGTTTCTTTCCAGTGTGAGTTCTCTTATGCTGTCTCAAGTTAGACAAATGACTGCAGGCTTTCCCACAGAGATGACATTCATAAGGTTTCTCTCCAGTGTGAGTTCTCTCATGATCTCTGAGGACAGAACATTGAGTGAAGGCTTTCCCATGGAGATGACATTCATAAGGTTTCTCTCCAGTGTGAGTTCTCTCATGATCTCTAAGGACAGAACATTGAGTGAAGGCTTTCCGACATAGATGGCATTCATATGGTTTCTTTCCAATGTGAGTTCTCTCATGTTGTCTCAAGATACAGAAATGAGTAAAGGCTTTCTCATGTAGGTGACATTCATAAGGATTCTCTCCAGTATGAGGTCTCTCATGTACTCTGATGACAGAATTATGAGTGGAGGCTTTCTCACACAGATGATATTCATAGGGTTTCTCTCCAATGTAAGTTCCATTGTATTGTGTACGGGCAGAGCAATGATGTGATTGTAAATGTGTCTTTCCTGCAGATATGTTGCATGTAGAGCATTCCTTGTTTTTTAAAGCCACCTTCACTGCCTGAATTCTGGCTTTGGAAAAATCCAATTTCTTCTTTCAACAGTTTCTCTACTTGATTGAACTTGGAGGCTACATCAGATTTGCAGATCTGATTTCCCACTGAAAGCAGATGACTGATGTTCTCCACCATCACATCTCTGAACAGCATTTTCTGGAATGCATCCAGCAGAGCCCACTCTTCCTGGGTGAAGTCTATAACTACATCGTTCAAGTTCACTATCTCTTGGTGCTGGATCTGAATCATGTTGCAGGGGATCCCACAGTGCAATGTGCAAGCCGCCCAAGCACACCCAGAGCCCCTGGCGCCTCCTCCGTGGGTTCCGTGCGAGAGAAGCGCTTGTCTGGCCTGCGAGGCGGCCGCTTGGAAATCGCCAATTCATTTCTAATGTCAATTTGGGGACTTTTATTTACTTATTAAATCATAGGAATTTTAAAAATTCTGATTACATATTTATTTATTTATTTATTTGTTTATTTATTCATTTATTTTAAGGGTGTTAAGTTGAATTATGTAACTCAGTGAAAGAAATACTCCTAATCTTAATCTGCATAGTTTGGGTTTGAATTTAATTGTAAATAGGGCCTTTTGAAGAAGTTATATTTAGTTAAGGTGTGGCCAACTGAAACAGGGTAAGCCTTAATCCACATTACTGAAAGCTTTATAAGAAGAAAACCACAGTGAGGTATAAAAAGCTGAAAGTCACAGGGAAAACAGAAGAGCAGACACAAGTAGCAGACACAAGTTTTAGTTATTTGGGGGCGATCACCATAGGTATGTGGAGTTTCATTTCTACACAAGGTTTCAAGCTTTTTTTCTTATTGTTCATTTCGGGAGGGATACTTGAACTAAATTTGTATTGTTTTATTTTACATCATTACTTTGGACAGTTTTTATCTATTGTAGTAGTTTTGGATTTTGACCATAATCTCTATTTGTAATTTTCTCTTGACTGGTTTAATGTTCTTCTTCATTTCTTTTGATATTAAATAGTTTCCTCTTTTAAATGCATTTAAGACATATTGCTTCCTTCTTCCCTTCATTCCTCCCTCCCTCTTTCCTCCCTTCTTTCTTCTATCTCTACTCAACCTTCTCTTTACATTAGGAAAGCACAGTGTTACAGCAACATTTATAAAATTTTCCACTATTTCTCAACTTCTCTGTAATGTCAACTTTGTCATTTGTCACTTACCATTTATATATGGATCTGGCTTGGGATGGTACATTCTGTTTCATTGATCTATTTTTATCTCTCACTGCAGTAAAAGGCATAATTTATAATTAATTTATTTTAGCTGATTAATGCCAGCATATAGATTTTTAAAATAATGTTGTATATTGTTCTTATATCCAGATCAACTGTTGCTATCTATTATTAAAGCTTCTAATGTTCTCCATAAACTCATATCATAATTTTCATCATTTTTAATCTATATAGATTTTATTTCTATATAAAATCTAGTGTTCTGATTTGCTAATGCTGCCATTTGCAAAACACCAGAAATGGATTGGCTTTTATAAAGGGGGTTTATTTGGTTACAAAGTTACTATCTTAAGGCCATAAACTGCCCAAGTTAAGGCATCAACAATAGGGTACCTATTTGCACTATTTGCATCTGGAAAACCTCTGTCAGCTGAGAAAGCATAACCAGTTGGCTGGCATCTGCTCCGAGGTTCTGGTTTCAAAATGGCTTTCTCCTCTCTTAGCTGCAACTCTGAGCGTCTGGGCCTGTGTAGCTCTTTTTAAAGTATGCCAGTAAACCCACCTTGAATGGGCAGAGCCAAATCTCCATGGAAACATTAAATCAGAGTTATTACCTACAGTTGGGTGGGTCACATCTCCATGGAAACATTCAAGCAAAGGATTCCAACCTAACCAATGCTAGTACATCTGCTCCCACAAGATTGCATTAAAGAACATGGCTTTTTCTGGGGGATATATTATATCCAAACTGGCACAGCTAGTGTCTACTTTAAATATTGTAAATAACCAGTGATACTGGGCAACATGTTCTTGTTTCTGAATTCACATTATACTACTAGTCCTTAACAATTAAATATGTAGATTATTTTAGGTGTTTGATGAATATCATTCAAGAAAATAACGAAATTTCCTGCCATTTCTAGTTTGCAAATTCTTCTGTTTTAATAGATTGAAGCTGTAACAAATTATTTTTCTTTCTTCTTATTAGCCCTTATTGTGAACAATAACACAAATCCAAGATAATACAACTAAATGTTTATCCCAAATAAACACCAGGTAACTGTGACACAAATTGAGAAATTGAAAGATGCCAGTGATATTGAACAAATGCAGGTTCTCTGCCTGATGCACACAATAGCCAAACCATGACACTAGGTTTCAAAGAGAGAAAGAGCTTATTGCTATGCATGAAGCAGCAGATCAGATGGTCTATCAGCCCAGAAATCTGTCTCCCTGGATCTAAGGAGTTCAGGGTTTTTACAGATTTAAACATGGGGGATGGAATTGTTACCATTACAATAGTAACTGTAAATAGGGCTGAGACTAGGCTAGAATAACCATTAAAATATTAAGTATACACAGGGCTGAGACTAGTTGAGTTTCAGTAACTTCTGCCTTTTCTGTAAAATAGAAAGTAAAAAAAAAAAAAAAACCTATATAATGATTTGGTAAACATAATCCTTAGTTAATTCTTAATTTCTCAGTTACAATTCCTCCTTTTTGTTTTTGTTCATTCCTCTGTCTTGAGGGATATCTGGTTGACAGTCTTAATTTCCACACTTTTGATATGTCATCTCACTGCTTATTGGTCTCCATAGTTTGGAAATCAACTCTTAATTTTACTTATTATCCCTTGTACATAGCAAGTCACTTCTCTCTTGCTGCTTTCAGGATTTTCTGCCTAACTTTTACCATTTTTATTATAATGTGTCTCAGTGTGGAGCTCTTTAAGTTTATACTTGAAATTTGCTTAGTTTCCTGGATATTATCAATTCATGACTTTTATCAAACTTGGGGAGTTTTGGACTATTATTGCTTCAAGTATTCTTTCTGTTCCTTTTGCTTTCCTTGTAATATTCCCATTTTATGTATGTTCATAGACAATTTTTCACTGATATTCTCAATTTTATCTCCTTGAATATAGAAAACATACATACTTTATATTTTGTGTCTTAAAACTATAAAATTTGAGCCATTGAAAGTACATTTCTGTTTTCTGCTTATCTCTTGCTTTTGTATGTGTCCTTTGTGGCTATTATTTTACACTTAATTTGTGTCAAACAATTAACAAATGCATTGTATTTTTAGCATATTGGTATAAACAATTTTTGGTTTAGAATAATGTCTGTTGTTGTTTTTGTTTTTTTGTAGAGAATAAACATTTACCTCTACAAGGTGCTTTGGGGCATTAACAACTTGGTATCATGTCAATCCAATTTAAATGATTGCAGTTCCTGAAAGCTGAACTGCATTCACTATGAGAAACTGTTTTCCTCTTACTCTTTATCCTAGGGTGAACCCCTTTAATGTCTCAAACAGACTTAGGTTCCAATTCAGGGACCCTTATTTTTAGTTATTTGTCAAAAGTATCATGCAATATATCTCAGCAACCTTCTTCAGATTTGGCAAATTAACTCAGGTAAAAGTAGTCCTAAGTGCTGGATTTAGATCCTTGGGCCTGTTTCTTTTATCATTTTGGGTCCTGATAGTCCATCACTATCTTGTTAACTTACTGGTGACCTCCAGCAGTTTTTCAAAATTTTGTTTACTGTTTTAGATTTACCAGATAAAAAGCCACAAGTACTCACACCTCTATATATCCACAGTGTTTATACAATAACTGTGTAGTTTCTCCCAATTTTGACCTTAGGCTTGAATGTGTAACTGCTTTAGTGAGATATAGTGGCTTGAAGCTATGTATCTCAGAAAAGCATGTTTTGAGCTTGATCCATTGCAATGGGAATGCTAATAAATAGGACCTTTCATGAAGTTACTTCATTAAGGTGTAGCCCAGCTGAATCAGGGGGAGTCTTACTCCTATTATTGAAGGCATTATAGTCAGAGGGAGTAGAAACCAAATGTCAAGAGAACTTGGAGGAGAAGGGAGAAGCCTGGAGAGGCTTCCATGTGCATTGCTGTGTGACAGAAAAGCCTAGGATCACTGCAGGCAGCCACAGATCATCAGCCTTTTGAGAGAAAGCATCACCTGATGACACCTTGATTTTGGATTTCTCCTAGCCTCAAAGCAGTGAGCCAATAAATTCCTGTTGTTTAAGTCAACCCATTGCATTCTATTTGCTATAGCAATGAGGAAAATAAAACATGAGTAGTACAGGGTTTTAGCAAAGGAGACACAAGAAGATTGAAAAGTGCTTGTAAGACAGGGCTTGATCTTGCTCTTTTCCTTTGTCATTGGGATGACAATTTTCCCAGGCTAACATGATAGATAAAAATAAACATGTATAGAAAGGCCAAATTACCCCAGGGATCCTGGTCAAGTCTTCCCAATAAGCCAAAAGTCAGTCAACTCAGACACGTGAAAAAGACCTTCCAAGGCTAGAATATTCTCTCAGTCAAACCCAGACAAAATCACTGACTTATAAACTCATTTTATAAATAAATGTATATTGTTCTATATCACTGAGGCTATCTGAGACTTTTTTAGCAACATTGTATCAATAGATTACTGATGCATCCAACTTTTATAGATTTTATCAGGAAGCAAGTTGCTCTGAATTACTTAATCTGCCATTTTAAATGAAGAACTACTATTAATTTTTAATTATTGAGGTCATATTACTTTTTTTCTTTAATATGTTGGTGTGGTGAGTTGCATGAATTCATTTTTTAATGTAAAAATAGTCATCATTCCTGTAATATACTCAATTTGATTATATCATATGTATTTTAATCACATTGCTGGATTCTTTTCAGTATTTTATTCATAAATGTTCATAGTAGAAAAGGGCTTCTAGTTATATTTTCTCATATTTGCCTTATCTGGTTTTTATACAAAGGTAATGTGACCCATTTATGATAAATCTGTATATTATAAACATACAAAATCAGTGTACAGTGATTGCTAAAATACATTTTAAGAATTTAAATATTTTACAAAAGAGAAAACATGAATGATGAGTAAATATTTGAGGAGTTCATAAAATTATTTCTTATAATGGAAAGTTCAAAACAATATGACAATGGTATATTCAATTATAATTACTAATTTGCCAAAAATAATAAATTATGACCAAACTAAATATGGACAAAGAAGAGCAATTGAAATTTTTAGAAATGTTGTTGTTGACTAGATTTTTAACAATACTCTGGAAAACAATTTGGAATTCCTTCCCACATTTGAAAACGAACATTCACTATTTTCTAGTAATATAATACCTCTTCTAGAGAAAAGGTTGGACATGTACATGGTAAAACATTTTCAAGAAAGTACACAGCAAAGTATATCTAAAGTCACAAACAATGGAAATAACCATTAACAAAAAAATCAATAAGGTCAAGAAGTTAAGAAATACTCTCATTATAAAAAAGAAAGTGTTCATGAACAAATCAAGGCTTCTATTACTTCCATTACTATTCATATAGTAGAATATTATATGACAGTGAAAATAAATATATAATAACTATATGTAAAAGGAAGATAAACATTAAAAGAATAATGTGAAGAGAAAAATAAAATATGCAGAAGACTGCATATTGCATAAGCCATTTATATAAAGTCAATGATATATAACTAAACAGTATATGGTTAGGAATATGTACTGTGATGAAACTAAAAAGGAATGGAGAGAAGCACAATATCCAGGATAGTTCTATCCTGTTCAGATTAGGCAAAAGAATGGGATTTGGAAAGAGAACACAGATAACTTCATGGTATTAGTAATCTTTTATGTCTTCAGTAGGATGGTGGGCTTATACCTATTTTTTCTATCATTATGCTTCTTAACCTACATATACTTTATATACATTAATATATGTGCATTTTTCATTATATATTGCACATTTCCAAAATAAATCCAGGTGTATCAATAATAAAAATTGCAAGGAAATGTACTATTTATCTCATTTACCATCTGAATATAAAAGCCAATTAGAGAGATAATTTACCAAAAGTTGCATGTTTCAGAGTATAAATAAGAGATAAAAAATAATCTCAACTGTATATTCATTAAAACATAAAGTTCTGATATGTTCGTCTGGATCTAAATGACTTGAAAGGTCAAGAAGTTAAGAAATACTCTCATTATAAAAAAGAAAGCGTTCATGAACTAATCAAGGCTTCTTAAATTATGACAGGGATTGAAAATTTGACACAAATATGTTTTGACAGTAGTCAAGGGATTCAGAATAAGAGTCTATAATTTAATCAACTAATTCCAAAAAAGAGTCACAACCAGAAATAGTTTTGAACAAGAAGGCATACATGAGGGCCAGTAAAAATAAGGCAAATTAAAACAACTAGCATATTTCAATGTATCTGAGTTTGATTCTGGGAAAGGAAATAATATGAAGTGTATGGTAAATTAAGATAAACTTGCAAAGGCAGCATTAACTGTTCTTAGAAATCCCTAGTGCTTAAGTTAAATTTTTAATCTTATAAACCTGTAGCCCTCTGAAGAAGCTTAATCAGAAGATATAGCAGGGTTTTATTAGTTCACAGTGTAATAAAGCACAAAACACAAAATGCTTACCAAATAATACCGTAATTACACCCAGCCGTATTTTAAGAAACTCCAAAACCACAATTTCAGTGGACATGCTACCTTATGTAATACTAATACAGTATTTTGTATTTAAAATATCTCATTAATTTACTTAGGTAAAATTAGAAGCAAAATATTTAGTCATTTCAGAAAACTTCAATAGTTCTCATAGGAATTGCAGACTTCTGTACAACTTGAGGTTTTCCAATTCTAATTTAAAAACTACAATTTAACATTCCTTTGTAATATGAATTTTTTGTTTACACTTACTCAAATATTCTTTTTTCTTGTAGTATTTTAACCTTCAGTCTGCCTTAGGAATGGTGGCAAAACAAAACACAACACAGACATACCAACTAACACAAACGGACACTATCAAATATTGCACACATATGTGTGCGTGTGTGTGCATGCATACTGGTTTGAAGCTGTTTGTACCCCCATAAAATGTCACTCTTTTAATCCATTCCTGTGCATGTAGACCTATTATAGATGGTATGTTTTGATTAGGTTCTTCAACTGAGATATGGTCCACCCAATTTGAAGTGGGTTTTAATCCTTTACAGGAGTCCTTTGTGAGATGGTAAAAGGCAGAAAAAGCTGAGAGAGCTTAGAGGGAGAAACACCTAGAGAAGTTTGCAGAGTGCTTAGAGAGAAATGCTACATGAGGACCCACAGAAGCTCAGAGAGGAGGCCACTGAACCAGGAGATACAAACAATGAAACCCAGGATTGAGGGACCACCAGATGTCAGCCATGTGCCTGGCTATCTGACAGAGGAACCCCAGATGACATTGACCTTTCTTCAGTGAAGGTATCTGTCCTGTGGATGCCTTAATTGGGACATTTTCATGGCCTCAGAACTGTAAATTTGTAAATTAATAAATCCCCATTATAAAAGCCAACCCATTTCTGGCACATTGCATTCCAGCAGCTTTAGCAAACCAAAACAATATACATACATTCAAATGCATTAACACATATGTATTAGTATTAATGAATGCATGTGAATGCACAAAAAGTTCTTTAATCAATGTTCAACTGAATACGCCCAGCAAAGAACATATTAGAATTTAATTTAATTCTTAGAAATTTTAATAAGCAACTAATTTTATTTTATTAGGAAAAGTACAATCATGGGTTAAGACTGCAGAAACTGGTTTCATATATATAAGAAAGGTCCCCCCTCCTTTCCTTAGTACTGAAGTAAAGAAATTTTAAAATAAAGAGATAAACCCACAATGATAGAAAAGACAGGAGAAAACCCCAAAATAATTTTGTCATTTGGAAAAAAGTTGGATTAGTAGAAACTCATTTAGCAGACCCAAAAAGGCATGTCTCTAAGCCCATGGTGAGAGAACATTATAAACAAAATGCAGACTCATCAAAATGTTTGCGGTCTAGCAGCAAACTACCTTTGGAATTAGGGCTGAAGAGGAGGTCTAAATCAAAGAGGATCATATGGCATCTTCCTTAGAAGCAATTAGATCCTCAGAGAGTAATCCTCATTTCCAAGTTTCTGTATGACTGCCTTCCTCAATTCCACTCAATAGGCAGGAGGTACCCTTGTGGAAGGTAACATAGAGGTTCTCTGGACTGGAAAACACAGGTCATGTTAAGAGTGTGACTGTCATACTGTGGATGGGTGAATTCAATCAAACTCTGCACACTGGATGTTGGCCCCCAGAGGTCTTTACAAATTTGGCTTCCAGAGCTCTACTTGAAATCCTTACCTTACAGACACAGATTAGATGGCCCTTATGGATAATCTGAAGTACCCAAGAATAAAGGTATAAAGATAGGATGCCATGTTTTCCCCAGCAAATGTTCTGTCTGCCCATATCACCTCATGGTCAAACTCATGATTCACAAACCCCATGTCCTGATCAGGGCTTCCAAAAACATTTTATTGCATCTATTTTATTCATAAATAGACAATCAAGGATGATCTGATAACTGAAAAAAGTCCATCACTTGAGGTACAGAATTTTTAAAAATCAGAGAAAATAGTAAACAACTTTAAAAATGCATAGAGTACATAGGGAGAGAAAAACTTCAAAAATGTCATTATTAAGATTCTCAGCATAAGAGAAGTCATTGTTTTGGAGAGGTAAAAACAAGGTACTATACATAACAACTACTCTGAGCAAAAGTGCTATTTGATATTTCATATTTGAAAGAAATAATGAAACCTCAGTAGAAAAGTTGGAAAATATAGATTGAGGAAATCTTCCAGAAACTATAGTAAATAGACAGCAGGAACATAAGGAGGGAAAGATTGAAGAGCCAATCCCAGAGGTCCAAATCTGAATACCAGAAGTTTAGAACCCAATGTAGGAGCTCAAGGTGGATACATTCTATCCAAACCATATGCCTACTACATAATGGAGTGGATGTTAGGGTGACAACTCTGCAGTTCAAGTGAAAGTAGGGAACATATAGGGAAAAATATCCCTGTTTATTTGTAACGTCATGTGCTGGAGTGGAGCTTCAAGAACATCACACCAGATTTGTCATCAAAGTTTAGGAAATACATGCTTAGGAAGTTTGAATGGCTAATTTAAGGTAATATAAAATAGAAAAATATCAGTAAAACTGAATCTATATTCCATGTTTCCAACTACAAAGATTTCCAACAATAATAGCGATTCCTTAGCTATTTATTGATCATAGACCAATAGGGTTAATGAGGAATATGGAGTTACTGTAAGAAATTCAGCAATCTGCATATCAAGCAGGATTTGTATACTGAAAAAATAAAATAATTATCACTCATGAAAAAAATGTAAAAATGGAAAGATGGAGAGCAAGAAATTATCAATTTAATAATCAAAAAGATTAGAAGGGTCCCAGGAGTGAAGAAGGATTTCCCAGTCTTTAAAACTGTATGTGATTCTTTCTCCCTTCCTTATATTCAGTTTTTTCTTTATTCACATTGCCTCTCTCCCTTGCTCCCTTCCCATCAAGGAGACTGACCATTCATTAGAGGCATGAGTTGCATGTCTTCTCCTCCACTCTTCACCCCTTGTCCTAGTAGAGTGATTTGTAATATGGTTAAATGCTAGATATAGCTTTGCTGAAATGATTTTTCACCAATATTTTCTATCATCCATTTGGTCTTAGCAAATGTCAATCAAAAGAAGTGAAATTTTATTCCCCTTAAGTGAGTTAGAAGGAGAGAGGACTGGTAAAGGTGAGACATAGCACTGTAGTGTGGGTGCTAGAGACAGACTTTCAGGGTTCAAGTCCTAGCCAACTGCATGACCTCGGGCAAGTTACCTCTCTGTACCTCAGTTTCCTCTGTAAAATGGGGTTGGTAATAGTATCCACTTCACTGGATTGTTGTGAAAAAAAAGAGATAAAAAATGTGAAGTATATCCAAAAATGTCTGCAAAATTACTTTACTTTTCTCCTCCAAATCTTCTAATAGCTTCCAAACTCATACAGTAAAGTCAAAGCCCTTCCAGTACACTGATAAGTCATATATTTGCCGCTCTCCACCCTTCACCCTCCACTGTTTCCCTAGCTGTTCCTACAACTCTGTACCACAGCCCTCAGCAGAGCCTAGATTCCTTCTGCCCCAGATAGTCACATTATTTTTATAATAGTAAGTGTTTTTATAGGCAGATTTAGGTTTACAGAAAAATTTCACAAAAGTACAGAGTTTCTATGTACTTTTTTTGGTGATTTGAAACTGTTATGTACCCCAGAAAAGAGCATGCTCTTTCAATCCTTTCGTATGGGTATACACCAATAGTGGGTAGGACCTGCTGATTAAGTCCTTTCAATTGAGATGTGACCAACCTCATCCAGCTCACATACTTCTTTTACTGAAGAGGATAAAACACATACAGAAGCTAAGAGATGAAGTTAAGAGAAGATCATAGAGAAAAGCCCCAGAGAAGCTAAGAGAGGATCCCCAGAAGCTCAGAAGAGGAAGCCACTGAAGAAGGAAGCTGAAAGCAATGAAACCTAGGAGAGAAGGACCAGCAGACACAAGTCATGTGCCTTCTCATGTGATAGAGTTATCTCAGATGCCAGCAGCCTGTCTTCAGATTCCAGTAATCTTCTTGTTGCTGCCTTGAATTAGGACATCTTGATGGCCTAAGAAGTGTAATTTGTAAGTTAATAAATCCCCATTGTAAAAGCCAGCCCATTTCTTGCATTTGGGCAACTTTAGCAAACCAAAATATCCCCTTACTCTCTAACTACAATTTATCTATTATTAATGTCTTGCATTATTGATACATTTGTTACAATTGATAAACCAATTTGATATATTATTATTAACTAAAGCCCATAGTTTACATTAGGCTTCACTATCTGTATTCTACAGTTCTATAGCCTTTGACAAATGTAAAAAGTCATGTATTCAGAGTTACAACATCACAGAGAATTGTTCCACTTCCCTAAAATTGCCCTGGTGCTCCACCATTCATCCCTTTCCTCCTACCCCGAATCCTTGGCAACCACTGATTTTTTTCATGATCTCTATAGATTTCTTCTCCAGAATATCATATAGTTTAAATCACACACTTTGTAGCCTTTTCAGACTGGTTTCTTTCACTTAACCATATACACTTAGGATCCCGCTGTCTTTTCTTGTCTTGATAGCTCATTTCTTATTATTGCTTAATAATATCCATTGTATGTGTGCAACAATCTGTTTATCCATTCACCCACTGAAGGAAATCTTGGTTGCTCCCAGTCTTTGGCAATTATAAATAAAGCTGCCATAAATATTTTTAGGAAGGTTTTTTCATGGACATAGTTTTCAGTTCTTTTGGGTAAATACCAGGGAGGACAACTACTGGATCATATGGTAAGCGTATGTTTAATTTTGTTAGAAACTGCCAAACTATAATCCACTGTGACTGTATCATTTTCTATTCCCACCAGAAAAGAATGAGAGTTCCTCTTGCTCCATATCTCATCTATTTGGTGGTGTTGGTGTTTTGGATTTTAGGTGTACAATAATTTTTCATTGCTGTTTTAATTTGCGATTTCCAAGTGACATATGATTTGGAGCATCTTTTCATAAGCTTATATGCCATTGTTATATATTCTTTGGTGATGGGTCCATTCAGGTCTTTAGCCAATTTCTTAATTGGGTTATTTGTTTTCATATTGTTGAGTTTTGAATGCTTTGTTTTAATTTGGATTTAAGTCCTTTATTTGATGTGTTTTGCAAATATTTTCTTCCAGTTTTTTGCTTGTCTTTTCATTCTCTTAACAGTGTCTCTTGCAGAGCAGATGTTTTAAATTTCAATGAGTCTAATTATCAATTTTATTTTATGCTTTTTGGTGTCGTATCTAAAAAGCCATGGCCAAACCCAAGTTCACCTATATTTGCTCCAATGTTATCTTCCAGATGTTTAATAATTTTTCATTTTACATTTAAGTCTATGATCCTTTTGGGCTTTTTTTCATGAATGGTATATGATCTGTGTCTGGATTCTTTTTTTTTTTCTTTTTTTTTTTTTTTCTTGTCTATGGATAGCCAGTTGTTCCAAAACAATTTATTGAAAAGATTATTGTCTCTCCATTGAATTGCATGTACTCCTTTGTCAAAGATCAGTTCATTATATTTGTGTGAGTCTATTTCTGGGCTCTCTACTCTGTTCCACTGATCTATTGTCTATTCTTTCACCAATGTCATTTACTGTCATGCTCACTGTAGCTTTATAGCAATTCTTTAAGTTCAGATTTTGTCTGTTCTCTGACTCTGTTCTTCTTAAGTTTGTTGGCTACTCTGGGATTTTGTTTTTCCATGCAGACTTCAGATTCAGTTTGTCAATATCCACAAGAAAACCTCCTTGGATTTTTATAATGACTACATTGAATCTATAAATTAAGTTGGGAAAAACTGATATCCTGCAAATTGAGTCTTCCAACTCATGAACATTGAACATTTCTCTATTTGTTTACACATTCTTTTATACAAGTTTTGTAGTTTATACCATGTAGTTCTTGTACATATATTCACATATTTTTAGATTTATATCTAAGAATTTCTCTTCATTTTTTTTTGGCTGAAGTAAATAGAGATGTGTTTTTAATTTAAAATCCCAATTTTTCATTATTGATGCATAGGAAAGCAGTTGGCTTAGAAATATAAACCTTTAATCCTGCAATTGCTATAATCACTTATTAGTTCCAAGACTTCTTTTATTTAGGATTTCATTTTTAATTATTTGGGATTTCTTTGGCACAGTCATATTATCTGCAGAGTCATAAGTCAGTTTTTATTTTCCTTCCTTCCCAATCAATATACTTTTGATTCTTTTTCTTATCTTATTGTGTTAGCTATGAATTCAAGTTTGGTGTTAAATAAGAGTGGTGAGAGCATCCATATTTGTGTTGACTGCAATCTTTGGGAAAAGCAACTTGTTTCTAACTATTGTTTTAGTTTCTAGGCTGCTTGAAGCAAATACAATGCAATGGGTTGGCTTAAACCATGGGAATTTATTAGCTCAGTTTGAGGCTGACAAAATATCCAAATCAAGGCATCATCAAGGTGATGCTTTCTTCCTGAAGACCAGCTGCATGCAAGCCTTGACTCCTCTGCCACATGACAAGGCACATGGTGGTGTCTGCTGGTCTTTCCCTACTCTTCTGGGTTTCATTGCTTTCAGCTTCTTGCTTTGCTGGCTTTCTCCCTCTCTTTCTCTGTATTCATTCCATTTATAAAGAGCTACAGTAATAGGATTAAAACCCCATCCTGAATGCGAAGGGTCACACCTTAACTGAAGTAGCCTTATCAAAACATCCTACTTACAATGGGTTTACATCCACAGGAATGGATTAGATTTAAGAACATGTTTTTATAGCTTCAAACCACCACAACTATTAAGTACAAAGTGAGCTATATATTTCTTTTGTATGTTATTTTCTAGTTGAAGAATTTCCCCTCTATTTCTAGTTTACTGGTGAGATTTTTACTTGAATTGGTGTTGGATTTTGTCAAATGCTTTTCTGTACCTTTTGATATGATCATATAATTTTTCTTCTTTAGCTTGTTGAGTGATATATTAAATTGATATTATAATGTTCAATCAGCTTGCACACCTGGAGTAAATCCCACTTGGTCTTGGTGCCTAATTCTTTTCAATAATTGTTGGAATTGATTTTCTTATATTTTGTTGCATATTTTTGAATCTATGTTCATGAGGAATATCAGCCTGTAATTTTCACTTCTTGTGATGCCTTTAACTGACCTCATAGAATGAGTTGGGGAAAGTCCCACTTCTATTTTGTGGAACAGATTGTAGAGAAATGGCATCACTTCTTCTTTAAATGTTCAGTAGGATTCACCAGAGAAACCATCTGATCCTAGTCATTTCTTTATGAAGATTGTTAATTACTAATTCAATTTATTTAATACATAACAAGTTATTCAGACCATCTATTCTTCCTTGTGAAAGCTTTTGTATTTTATTTCTTTCAAGGAATTTGCCCATTTTATGTAAATTCTCAAAGTAGTGGACATGGAGGTATTGATAATAAATTTTTTATCCTTTTACTGTATCTGGAATCAGTAGTGGTGTCCTCCATTTCCTTTCTGATATTAGTAAGTTATGACTTCTCAATTTTTTCCTTGGTTAGTCTGGCTAAAAAATTATCAATTTTATTGATCCTTTCAAAAGAACAGCTTTGGTTTTGTTGTTTTTGTCTATTAATTTCCTATTTTTATTTCACTGATTCCTACTTTAATTCTAATTATTTCTTTTCTTCTATTGTCTTTATATTTAATTTCAAATTCTCTAGTTTCCTGTCATGGAAGCTTATATTACTGATTTTAGCCCTTTCTTATTTTCTAATATAGTCATTCAGTGCTATGAATTTACCCCTAAGCACTGCTTCTGCTGCAACTCACAAACTTTCATAAGTTGTATTTTCATTTGATTTACTTCAAATTATTCTTTTAATTTTTCCTTCCTGTTTGACCAATGTGTAATTTCAAAGTACATTGTGTAACCTCCAAAATTCTTGGATTTTTCTGTGTTATTGATTTCTGGTTTAACTGCACTGTGGTCTGAAAGCATACTTTTAAAAAATTCTTTTAATTTTTAATGTATATTTTATGTCCCAGAATGTGATTTATTTGATGAATATTCCAGAAGAGCTTGAGAAGAATGTGTATTCTACTGTTGGAAAAATATTCTACAAATGTCAATTAGATCCAGAAAACCCCTCCCTGATTTTCTTCCTGATAGATTTGTCTATTACTAATAAAGAGATGTTGAAATCTCCAACTTTTAGGAGTCAAATTGTCTTTTTCTCCTTGCAATTCTATCAGTTTTGCCTCAAGTATTTTGATGCTCTGTTAGGCACATACACATAAAGGATTTTTATGGCTTCTTGGAGAATTGACCCCATTATCATTATATATTCCTTCCGTTTATCCCTGATAATTTTCCTTGATCTGAATTCTGATTTTTCTGAGATTATCATAGCTACTCCAGTTTTGTTTTGATTTATTTTTCTAGCATGGTATATCTTTCTCCATATTTTTAATTTTAATCTGTGTCCTTATATTTAAAGTAAATTTCTTGAAGAAACCAAAAAAATGGAACTTGCTTTAAATCCATACTGATAGCCTCTGTCTTTTGGTGTATTTAGACAATTCACATTTATAGTCATTATTGATATAGTTAGATTAATAGCCACCATATTTTTAACCACTTTGTATTCTTTGCCTTTGTTCCTTATTTCTGTATCTTCTGTCTTCCCTCTTCTTCTGTCTTGCATGGTTATAATTGAGCAGTATTTATGATTCAATTTTCTCTCCTGTTTTAACATATCAATTATGCTTATTCTCAAGGTTATTAGTGGCTGTCTTAGAGTTGGCAATATACATTTATAACTAATCTCAGTCCACTTTCAAGTAACACTATAATTCCTCCTGGTTAGGGCAAGCACTTTATGACAATTCCTCCTTCCTCTCCCTTGTAACACTGTTGCAATTTATTTCACTTATCCATAAACTATAATCATTCAATATAGTATTGATATTATTATTTTGATCAAATAACTATCTGTTATGTCAATTATGGATAAAAATATTAAATATTTTACTGAAATTTTATTTATTCCTTCTCAAACACTCTTGCTTTTTTTATATAGATCAGAATTTCTGACCTATATAATTTTTTTTCTCTTTGAAGAACTTATTTTAACATTCAACACAAAGCAGTTCTACTGATAACAAATTAATTTTTTTTTGTCTGAGAACCTCTTTATTTCTCCTGCATTTTTGAATATAATTTCATAGAACATAGAATTCTAGGTGGTTGTTTTATTAAAAAACTTTAAATATTTTTGAGAACTGTCTTCTCACTTCAATGGTTTCTGAAGAAAATTCCAAACCAATTCTTATTTTGTTCCCATATATGTAAATGAGGTTTCTCTCTTTTTTTTTTTTGTCTTCTTTCAAGATTTTATCTTTGTCTTCAATTTTCTGCTATTTCAATATTAGATTCCTAGGTGCATATTTTGGGGGTATTTATTCTGCTTGGTGTTGTCTGAGCTCCTAAATCTGTGATTTGGTCTCTATCATTAATCTTGGAAAATTCTCAGCCGTTATTACTTGAAATATTTTCTGTCCCTTTCTTCCTTTCCTTTAGTTTTCCCATTATGTATATGTTGCATCATTTACAATTATCCCATAGTTCTTGAATAATCCATTCCATTTTCTTTATTCTTTTTTCTCTTTACATTTCACTTTGGAAGTTTCTATTGACATATCTTCAAGTTCACAATTATTTCAGCTATCATCTCCAGTCTACTGATGAAACCCTCAAGGTACTCTTTATATCTGCTTTCATGTTTTTTTTTTTCCCTAGCATTTCCTTTTGATGTTTTCTTAGAATATCTATCTCTATGCTACAGTTCCCATTTGTTCTGCCTGTTGTCCCATTTCCCATTAAAACCTTAAGCATATTATCTTGTTATATTAAATTCCTGGTTTGATAATTTCAAAATCTGTGAGTATGGGTTCTGATGTTTGCTTTGTCTCTTCAGACTCAATTTGTGGCCTTCAGTATGCTTTGTAATTTAAATTGAAAGCTAGACATAATGTAATGGTTGAAAGGAACTGAGAACTTAGTGTGAGGTTGAAGTACAGCTGTCTAAAAGTCAAGTTGTATTTATGTTTGCTGTAGCTGTATATGTCAGAGAAAAATTTCCTCTATTGTCCTTTTTTTGCCTCCCGTGGTGTCTTTTGTTTTTTCTAGAGATTCCTTTTTAAATAGGTTGTGAGTCTTACAATTGTTACAGTTGTAATCCTCTGTTATTAAGCAGGAGTCCTGTTGATGACACAGTAAGGTGTGTGGGGAGGGGACATGTTCTCTAATCCTATTACAAGGTCTCAGTCTTTTACTGAGCCTGTGCCCCTGAGCTGTAGCCTTCACAAATGCTTCTTCCCCTCCCACTCCTCCTTAAGTGAGACAAGAAGGCAAATGGGGATGGAGTTGGGTGTTTCTCTTTCTCTATATCAGTTAGGCTCTAGAAAAATCCACATAGTTTAAGTCTGGTAAAATAATTTTCCTTGATGGCAAGCCTTTGCTAAGGAGAAGAGAGTGCTCTGGGCATATTTAAAAATGGTATACTTTATCCTTTCCTTATATGATACATGAGGGAATTTTTCTCCATCTTTACCCTGAGAATGTGATGGGGCTTCTGGAGGTAGAACTCACAAAATTGTGCTGGGTCCCGATTACTTTTTATCTCTCTAGCTAGTCCATGTTGAGACTCCAGTAATTAGTCAAGTTAATGTATGAGTTGCTTGGTCACATGGCAATTTCTCCTTCAGATTAGCTGTGATTCTTTGTTGTGTTTTTTGTTTGTTTGTTTGTTTTTTAATCTCTTTTTCCAGATTTCAGGGCAGCAGTTTGTTCTGTGGCTCAAATACCACAAGGAAATAAGAGTTGTTGATTTGTTGATTTTCAGTTTGTTCAGATTTTTCTTTCTTTCTTTCTTTCTTTCTTTTTTTTTTCAGTGAGGACAGGAGTGATGACTTCCAAACTTTTACATGTCAGACTGGAAATGGAAGTTAATAAATAATACTTTTTAATTATGAAAATCTTTTGAAAAAGAAATTGAGCTGATATCTATAGCATTGAAATAATTTTAAATCAATGAAACCTTATCTACCATCAAAACAATGTTAAGCAGAGCAAACATTTTTATTAATAACGTAAAGTAAGCAATGTATGCAGTCCCTTCCACATTGCTTCCTTAAAAATTCCTATATGAATTGCGATTTGATGCATTTACTATTAGCTATTTTGCAAGGTGCTGGGGATTTAAAAAAAAAAAAATGTAGTTCCTGCCTTCAAGGATGGCAGTATAGTAGGAAAGGTCTTATGGACAAATAATTTAAATACATTTTGAAAATATATTACAGGTATGCATGAATACAATGAGTTCAGGTGTTTATTTTAATAATATAAAGTAATGTTCATCAACTTTGAAAGGTATGAAGGGCTTATGTACAAGGTATTACCAAAGTTATCTAAAGATGATTTGAGGATGTTTTTGTCTCACTGTCCCCTATATTGTCATACCAATGATATATACATTACATTTCAAAAAATGATTCCCTAAATTCAGCATATCAATATGCAACATTAGGTCATGCACCTAAGCTGGTAAAATCATACAGCTACTTAAAAATAAAAGAGAGTAAAAACAGAAACAAGTCAAAAAATCCCTTCTCGAATGTGAGGAACATGAGTAAATACAGGAAATGCCTAAAGAGAAAATTAACAAGGTGATTTAAAACTGTGACTATTATTGACCTAGAGCAATGTAACCCAGATCACTTCTGTGTGACAGTGGTGGAACCAATACTGTGAGGACCCAGAGCCCAGGGCCCCACCCCCTTCTCCATTACTGAGATATGTTCAGCTACTTACATGACCAGGCACCAATCCCCGCCTAGGAGAGAAAGCATTAAAACTTCCTTCCCCTAATCACTGTTAGTAACCAAATCTGGGGAGACCTTATTGTAACCAAGTCTTGCAAGATTCTGTTACAGCTAAATCTCATGAGAAATTCCATCATCACAAATCTGTATAGGCCTTTCCCCCTTTGCCCCCACCCCACAGTATGGTGGAATCCTGACTTCACTCTTCTGACCTGCTGCCATAGGAAAAAATCATCTCCTGTTTTGTAAGTCCCTAGTTAAACTCACGAATAACTCCATGCCAGGCGTGTTCTTTGTTCTTGGGGCTAATCTGAGTTTGAACAAATACCTATATTGATGAGGTAATCATTTTGTTACTTTTTGCCATTATTTTTCCAGACTCAGTTCATGCTATCATAAAGCCTAATCTCCAAATACCAGCAAAATGAAAATTATTCTCATGTGAAATGGTCAGTACACTTGTTGGCACCAATTCATTTCTCAACATGTAAGGTTGCTTTGAATGGGCAATAAAAGAATACTTTAAAAGTGATTTATCACTTAAAACATGGTTTTAGTAATTTATAGATTGAAAAATAAGTTCAATTTGAAAATATGGAATGTCACACCATAACAATTCATAGACATGTGAGAAAGAGAAAATAATAAGACAGATTTCCCATAATGTTATCAATTTTGGTGATTGTCCTAATGATTGTAATTTATGAAAATATGTAAGGAGATATCTTAAGCATCAATTAAAAAGACCCATGCCCTTTGAGATATGTTAGAGAACAAAGGAAAAGAAGTTCTGTAGTAGAATATTATTCCTATTCAAAAACAGTATGATTAATATGTAAACCGTGATATACTAAAATCTTCAAATTGTTGGAAAACAACATTGAAAATAGAACAAAAAATTCCATTGTAAGATCAGTGAGGAATTTGTGTATACCCTAGAAAAAAAGGAGAACATAAATTATGTTCCTCCTTTTCAGAATGTGTCTTCCTCCTTTCCCTCCCGACTGCCAATTAGTAAATAAGATCCAGGGGCTATTTAAAATATTGGTCATGCACTGAACTGTACAAATCGTCTTAACACCATTTGGCTCTACTACAGTAGATCGACTTTCATCAGTAACATGCTTATTCTCCTCAGGTCTTCATAATACTGAGCAAGTGGAAATCTTGTCAGCATGTGGTTTTTCTGCCCTTTCCTGGCAGCTGTCAGATTTGTACTTATGTAGCAGCCAGCAACACATTATTGTTTCCAAGGAAAGGATACGTCACATCTCTTTGACATTGCAAGATCTGACCCACTGCTTTAATTAGCATTTTTACAGCAAGGAATCTGAAATGACAGCCAATCTTCCATACTCCTTTCTGTATTACAGTTTGCAAGTAGCATTCAAAATCAATTGCGGATCCAGCAAAATTAACTCTGAGGTATTACCACAAGCAATTCTGTATAATTTTGGCAATATTTGTAAATGAGAATAATTTGTTTTAACTGAGATTCTTATTGAAAGCATAAAATTAAATTTCCCCAAATTCAATATAGAGTTAAAAAAATCACTGATTTTTTTAGCCTGATGAGAGAGAGAGAGCTGGAAACCAGATATAGTCATAATTTGCCATATTTTAAATAGCTCATAAAATGGTCCATCACTTCACATCATTAACTCCTGTGCACAAGAAACAGTAAAGTCAAGACAATAGAGCTTGCTAAATGAACATATTTATCATTGGTTTGGAGCCCTGTATCTACAAAATGTGGCACGTATCATGTTATCCTGTTCTATAGAAGAGAATGTCAAACTGCTTTGACTTTGAAAGATTTGACTCTTTATTTTCCTTAGCCTTCCAGAAAAGCAGTGATCTGAAATGGCAGAGATATTTCTCAGTTCCTTGGAGTCAAGATTTGAACAACTAGATTTCCTTCCTTTCTGATCGATTGTAAATTGACAAAGCCAAGCCACAGTAGTCTAAATTTAAGGGAACCTCTTATTTATCTCACTACCAAGATCTTTTTAATTTGCAAAGAGTTTCTAAAGAGCAAACAAATACTTCTTACCCCCCACTTCAGAGGCTGTAAGAACAGATGAAAGAAAAGTGTAATGGTTTTCATCTCATTAGGATATCGACATTAGTGGGGGAGCAATTATAAAAGCAATTGACTATACTTTACCCAGGATCTGGAGGGGGTCATGCAGAAGGCCCATTGTGCAACATCATTCATCTTCTGCTGTGTGCCCATGTGTTAACTTTCATTCCTTAAAGGCATTTAGCATTTCTCCAAGATTCAAAGTGCAATATAGGAAATATCTTGGAGTGTTGGTTAATGCTACCTACTCTTGACTGTTCAAACCCTTATTCTGTCAGGGAAACCAAATATGTTACTTCCCCTTGGCATTTTCATGTTTTCCTAGAACTGAGAATGTGAATAATGAAAAGGAACTTTTTTCTCTCTCATAATTGTTATTAATGATCCTTTTGTCCAATAAAGTTTTAATGCATGATACAGATTAATTCATAGGATATGTTCTGATTTAGGCTTGTTTATACAAAGGCAGACTCTGTCTGCTATGCATTAATATGACCCACAATTTTTAATGAACTTTTAATTTTAGAATAGTTTTAGATTTACAGAAAAACTGATGAATCTACAGCAAGTGCCCATGTACTCCACATCCAGTTTCTATTACTGATAAAGTCCTACATTATTATGGTAATTTTTTCACACCTAGGGAACCAGTATTGTTATGTTATTGTTGGCTACAGCCTATCCTTTGTTCAGATTTCATCAGTTTTTCCCTAATGTCCTTTATCTGTTCCAGGATCTTATCTAGGATATTATATGACATTTATTCCACATTTCTCCTCAAGGCTCTTGGATGTTACAGTTTCTCAGACTTTCCTTGTTTCTGATGACCTTGGCAATTAGAGGAGTACTGGTCAGGGATTTTGGAGAATGTCACTTCCAGGGAGTTTGTCTGATGTTTTTCTCCTGACTAAATTGCATTTACAGACTTTGGGGAGGAAGAGAACAAAGGTAAAATGTCACTCTCATCACATCATAACAAGGGTACCTGCTATGCACATGACTTATCACTGTTGATGTTTTGGTGACCTTGACCACCTTTGTGAAGTAGTGTTTGTCAGGTTTCTAGGCTGTGAAGTTATTCTTTTTATCTCCTTTTCTATCCTCTGCTCTTTGGAAGGAAGACACTGTGAGCAGCCTTCACTTAAAGAGTGGAGGGTTATATACCACCTCCTTGATGGCAGAGTTTCTACATAAATTATTTGGAATCCATCCTTCTGCACAGAAGATTTGCCTTTTCTCCACAATTTACTTATTTAGTCAGTCCTTTATTTATATCAATATGGATCATGGATGTTTCTTATATGTTTTGTGCTGTAATACAATACTACTATATTTCATTGTTCTGCCTTTGACACTGAGAACCCTTTCAGTTGGCTCCAGCATCGCTTTGACATACCCTCATTGTTTTTTGTTGTTATTGATTGTTTGTTTTGTTTTGATTTATTGCTTTTAGATCTCCCTTAGTTTCTGACTCTACAACATGCTCTGGTCCCCACTTGTATATCCCCTTCCACAATCCTAGACCCAGCCATTTCTCTAAGGAACCCTTATTGTTTTCACTAGAGAATGGTATTACAAACCAAAATTTGGGTGCTCTCTGAGCTCCTGGCTAATAGGTAGTTGTTGCTTCTAGGTCCTCTCAGCTTATAGAACAAGGAAATAAATGTGTGTATAATAAATGTGTGTATACTAACCCATGTATAGACACATAACTGTATATGTGTGTGTGTGTGTATATATATATATACACACACACATATATACACCCATTTGTATCTATATTAAGTTAAGTGTGGGTTCTTATTGATGTCTACAACTCAAATCAGTTACCACATGGATCATTCTGGCCTTCCTCCTTGTTTATCTGTATAGTCCTACTCCAACAGTCAGAAGCCTAGCTCCTACCATCCACTATACATTTATTTAATTCATCACTTCCAGCATACATGTATAGTAGTTTCATCATTGTTACCAACTTTAGCAACTAGAATACAGTGCTTATGCACAGTTCCCTTTGACTTTATTCTTATAGATGATGTACATCTTTAAAGTTACTTAGATCAGTATCTTTTTCCTCCACCTCATTTATTGAAGTTATTTCACACATTTGTAATATAGTTAGATTACTCTGTCACAATTTTCATTACAATCTGGGATTCCCCAACCTCCTAAATAGTTTTTTAAAAATTTGCATACATTTTGACAAATGCATAGTGTCATGTATCCACTATATAATAGTGTCATGTATCCACTATATATAGTGGATACATATATATAGTGGATACATATATATAATAGTGTCATATATCCACTATATAATAGTGGACAGAACAGTATCAAAACATACAATTTTAAAAATCTATTTTATGCCATATTGATTGTTGCTGGTAAAGTTAAACTTATTTGGGAGAGGAACCCTGGCATAAAGTAAGAAATCACCAATAATTCTGAAAATTGCTAATATTCACTGTGATTTAGAAAGTTAAATTTGACAAAATGTCTTCATTTTAGTCTGAGATTCCTACTTAAGGACACCAAACAAAGATAATGAAAATGGAAATCTACTCAAAGATCAAAAGAATCAAATAGCAATGCTTTGATCTCCTCCTAAATGTCATCTTAAACAGGTTCTAAGTGGCTCCATAAGTCCTAGAAAAGGGTTCTCATTTAAAAATAAAATTAAAAAAGTTTGTAAAAGCAGAGAAGTAGAGAGCTATGTGTGCCTAGTACACAAGAAGCTATGACTCTTACCTTTATTTTCTATCATATTAATTTACTTCTAATAAATATTTTATCAGAATCAGTGGGATCTGTCTTTGTTTAACATCACTAAATTGACAGTATATAATATGGATAATTATTGGGATTTTAGAGTCCATTAATGTTTCTAGCCAGATTTCTCCTTTACAGTGAAAAGATTTCTGCTTATATATAAAACTCTAGAATATTTAACAGTAAGCTATATAGTATATAAAGTGGAACCCAGTTTATGAATTCAGGCCAGCATGAAGTAAATTGCTGCAAGATCATGAATAGGCAAAGCTTACTTAGACTCTGCTAGTGACTGGAGGGCCCATTATGTGTTAATGCAGCTAATTCAGAATGAAAAGGAGACAGTGGTAACATTAGCTGCTCTTAGAATTAAGGTAGGTGTGACTGGGCCCTCAAATATCTCTCTGAAAAGAAGAGTTCCAGGAAGTAGGTATAGGTAAGTGACCAAAGCTGTTATTTTGGCCAAAATCTACACATGAAATTTGCATCTGGAGTGGAGATATGGATCATCTGGGAGATAAATGTTGGGGTTTCACACTTGGAAACCCATCACCGTAGTACCTAGCACATGGTAAACACATGGTGGATGTTCAGGAATATTTGTTAAATGAATAAATTTTTGTCAGTCTTCATTTTGATATAGTTGTGCTTATAATATCTGTGTGTGTTGAGATGGAAATTATTTTATTCATCAGAATTCTTAGGCCTCTAAAGAGGTCAGGCCAGCCTGCCAGTTTTGGATTTCTGGGAGAAGAATTTGTGTTGAGGTGGATTTTACTTCTTAGAGGGCTTCATCAGGCAAAGAGGACCACTTCTCAGGAGTCAGGAGACTTTGCATGTGGCAACCATGTGGGGAAACTACTCAGATGAGTTAACACTGCATGAAGCTCAATGCAAGTGTTCCCCAGACTCATCTGGGAAATTGACTTTGAAGGGCTCAGTGTGATTCTTTCTGTCTCGGAAAAATACAAGGAAGTGTACTTTTATGCCTGGTATTGACAAAGGGAGGAATGAAAACTATTATGTGACTAGAGTTTGAAGTAGAGAGGTAAGGAGACTTTCTTACGGTTTCATATGGTTTAATAAGATTGATAGTAAGAATAAAAAAAATTACATTATCAAACTTCTGACTTACATGTACTTCCATGCAGCTCTAATTTTATTTGTTACTTTAAGAAGGTTAAGGACATATATTTCTCTTGACTTTTTCATAATCATTCTAAAAATTTTTGCATGCACAAGACATTTTTCAGCTATTTCATAAAAAAAAAATGACTTGCACCAATATATCCAAAATTACATTTTCATGTTTTGTGTTGTTTTTTAATTGCTTTGTTTGCATGAATATGTGTCTGTTTTGTTGTTACAGATTTGTTGTTATCCTTGTACAGAACAATTACTTTTTGGGATCCTATTTAGCATATAAGTCACCTCTCTGGATATCCAATCTGGGCAGGTGAATTTACAAAAGGCAAAGCCTGTTCCTTGATTTTCCAGTGGAGCTCAGACTGCATTACATCCCCAGTTGCCCCTCTGGCCAGCAGGTTTTGCACACATGTTGGGAAGTCATGACACACTCAGCGGCCATCTCCTAGCCGTCACCTACCCCTTTCCCTTTTCCCTCTTGCTTGTTATGGTATTTGGTATATTTCCATTTCTCAAGAAACTGCAGGTAGTCCAGAAGAGATGTAAGGTCTCAACTGTGAAAAAACAAGCCACCTGGAAATAGAAAGGCTTAACGGTACTTTGAAACTGAAACTGGAAACAAGCAGCCCCTGCTGCTTTCCAGGGCAGAAACTCTGCACAAAGGATGCTGATGCATGCTTTTTGCTCAGTGGTAGGGCCCCCTATCCCTGAGGTGTATTAAAAAACCAACACTCAGGCAGCAAAGGCCCCTCATCTCCAATACAAGGTGGGGTAGGCAGAGCCACCATCTACTAAGCCACAGGGGACTGGTCACAATGGGTCCTCTTCCCTTGCTTTTTTTGAAACTTTGTACCGTGGAAGTAATAAAGTGGTTTTCAGATTCACTGAAAATCTCTGTTGTGCCTAAGTCTGTGTTTCCAAGATGTGCCATGTAACTTGTCCACAACATGGCATAACACAACTGTACATTATAGTACATAACTATTGCTAGTCGAAATGTGTTAAATGACTAAGCATGTCAAATGTTTCATTGACTTCTAGAATGTTTACCAGAATTTTAGACATCAGCATTTTCATTTAATCATTTCATCCATTCATTCATCCCACAAGCATTTATTGATAATCTACCATGTACTAGAAACTATGCTAGGCAGTGTGCCAAACATACAAAACCTCCCTTTCTTCATGGAGTTCAAATCAAGTAAGTTTTTACTTTTAAACACTGAATAAGATTACTCTAATTGACCTATTGGATAAATCATAAGAATATAACACTGAGTGAAAATCAAGTTCCATTATATTAGGAAGAGTGTGATCTATGATAAGTGATACAGAGGAAGCTATAACCAGATGTGCCAGTTTCATTCTTTAAGCTGGTTAAGTATATAGGCTTTTATTGTATTATTCTCTATATTTTTGAATGTTTGACCTACTATTTTGCATACTAAAAGTCACCATAGAAATATCATAATTTGGATTTCTAGAAACATGTTGGTCAGTTTCTGAGCTCCTGGTTTCACTGTGAAATTTCTCTCTTACTATGCCAATAGCATATTTCTTATTTATTATCATTTCATTATCTCCTAAATCTCTAAACTTCAGTGTTTATTTTTTTTCCTCCATTCTCATAAATTTTAGAATGAGCTTATACAGTTACATAAAACTATTGTTGGGATTTTTTAATAGTATGACATATTAGTTATTGAGTAAATTATGAAGCATTGGCATCTCATATTGAGGCTTCTGATCTATGAACATCATACAGTTCCCCATCTACTAGCCTTTGGAAAAGATTTTTTAAAGTGTCATAATTTTATCTCAAAGTGCCTTGCATGTAATTTATGAAATTTATTCCTAGGTACCTTAGAATTTTTGTTGCTATTGAAAATTATCTTTTTATTGTTTATTGCTAGAATAATAATACCATTCATTTTTGTGTATTTAATGTATTTACAGTAACTTTGAGGGTTTGTAAGGCAATCATATATACTGTAATATAAATTTTGGTTGGCTAATACCTTTTATATAAGGTAGTAAAATGACTTATGTTCATTAAAGAGGGCTTCTGATATTTTAACACATTTAAGTTAATAGTTGTATGGTTTGTGTGTATATATACATATGTAAATATGTACATTTATATTCATATATATACTGTGTCTAATTAAGAAAATTGCCTCTATTCTTATTTTCTAAGCTTACTTTTTAAAATAGATTCAATATTCTAAATGGAATATTACCCAACCAATATACATGTGTATATAATAGATGTGTCTAGTATACTAGCACACCCAATCAAGTATGGCTTATCACAGGAATGCAAGAGAGTGTTGTTATGAGATCAGATTATGGAATTATATAATTACCACATGGCATATTAAAATAGAAAAATCATGTGCCCATATCAGTTGATCCAGAAAAGATTTGTGAAGTGCGTGCTTATGCCTCTTGCCTATTTTCCTGTTTGGTTATGTAACTGAGAAAATATAAATTAACAAATAATTAGGATGACCGAATCATTATAGATGCCTTTTTCTTACTTTCTAGTATATTGTAGACTAGTCAAAGGAAATAGTTGAAATTACTGAAACCCACCCAGATGGCTTGATCTTTGAAAATGATTGTTTGACTGTATAACCTTTGTCTCGTGATTATAAAACTCTCAAGACTGGCCCAGCTTCTAACCCTTTATCCTGTTTTTGCAACTTTAGTCTTATGATGACAAAGACAATTCCCTAATGTTTGTTAATGAAGGAATTTGAGTAAGCCCAGAACTAACAGCTGACTTTGGTTTTTTATACTTGCTATTGTAATGGTTATCTTAGCTTAGTTCTAAATTAGTTCCACCCCTTTATATTTTGTAAATTGCAGTTGTTTATACTTGTTATTGTAATGGTAACAACTTCACCTCCCCTTTGTTTGACTCCATGAAGACCCAAACTCAGATTCTAGAGACAGATTTTAGGCCCATAGGCCATCTGTTCTCCTGGTTTCATCTAGCAATAAACTTTCTTCTTTAGAAACTTCAGTGTCACAGATTGGCTGTTAGGCACACTGGGCAGAGAACTCCACCTTTGAGCAGTATCAGTTATGAATCTTTCTCCTTGATTTTCAGGAGTTATTCATAACTTCTACATAATATTTAAATTGTGGCAACTTGTTTTGGGAGGGTCTTTTTTGATAAAGAGAGTTCTTTAATTTTGAGTTTGTCAAATTTGTCAATATTTTCATTAATCTTTATCCTGGCTTTTTTTTTTTCTTTTAGTTCAATAAAAATTACTGTATTCAAATCTAAAAGAGCTACTCTTTCCATTTACTAGTAAGAGTTCTAACATTTTACCTTTCTCATTTTAATCTTTTAATTCACTTGGAAGTTAGCCAGTTTTGTAAATGTTGTGCAATAGAGATCCAGTTTAATTTATTGACAGTGATTTGTCATTAGGAGTATACACATTTAACATGTATATATATATATATATATATATATATATAAAACATGTGTGTGTGTGTATATATATATATATACACATTTAATATGTTATATATCTTGTAACATGTACCTTTTATATATTTACGAAGTTTAACAATGCTTTCTTTCGGAAGTTTTTTTAGTCTGCAATATAACTACAACACTTTCTCTTTTTTTATTACCAATTTCTTTTTTTTTAATTGAGTTTTTCACATTCCAAACAATTATCCAAAGATTCAAAGTGTACAATTAATTGCCCATGGTACCATCATACAGCTGTGCATCCATCACCACAATTAATTTTTTTTGAATTTTTAGAACATTTTCATAACTCCAGAAAAGAAATAATGAGGAAAATAAAAAAGGAAACTTAAATCCTCCCAAACCCCTAACCAATGCCTCCCCTCCATTATTGATTCATAGTATTGGTATAGCACATTTGTTACTGTTGATGAAAGAATGTTAAAATACTACTACCTGTAGTATATCGTTTGCAATAGGTATACTTTTCTCCCTATATTCCCCTCTATTTTTAACTTCTAGTTATAGTGTCATACATTTGTTCTAGTTCATGAGAGAGATTTCTAATATTTATACAGTTAATCATGGGCATTGCCCACCACAAGATTCACTGTTTTATACATTCCCATCTTTTAACCTCCAACTTTCTTTCTGGTGACATACATGACTCTGAGCTTCCCCTTTCCACCACATTCACCCACTGTTAGTCATTCTCACAAGGTGCTACCATGACCTCTGTCCGTTTCCAAACACTTAAGTTCGAACTAGTTGAATATTCTGCTCATAATATGCAACCGCTCCCCATTCTTTATCCTCATTCTATATCCTGATAACTTATATTTCATTTCTATGAGTTTATATATTATAATTAGTTTGTATCAGCGACACCCTGCAGTATTTGTCCTAATGTGTCTGACTTATTTCACTCAACGTAGTGTCCTCAAGATTTCTTCATCAGCCCATTTTTTTTAAGATGATTTTGTTCACACCCCATACATTCCATCCTAAGTAAACAATTGATGGTTCCCTGTAAAGTCACGTATTTGTGCATTCACCACCCTTACCACTATCTATATAAGGACATCTGCATTTCTTCCACAAAGGAGGAGGAAGAGTCAAAGAAGGTAGAGAGACAAAAGAAAAAGAAAAAAAGAAAGAAAAAAGAAAACAAAACATGACAGCTACAAAGCAACAAAAGGAAAGATAGCATTAACCTAAAGTAGAATAAAGAATCAGACAACATCACCAATGCCAAGAGTCCCATACCCCTCCCCTATGTCCCCCTCTTGTATTCATTCAGCCCTGGTATAACATTAAAGGAAGCATAATACAGTGCTTCTGTTAACTATAGTCTCTAGTTTGCATTGATTGCACTCCTCCCCCAATATCAACCTATTTTCAGCACCCTGCAAAGTTGACATTCATTCATTTTCCCTCATGTAAAAACATATTTGTACATTTTATCACAATTGTTGAGCACTCTAGATTTCACTGAGTTATACAGTCCCAGGCTTTATCTTTCCTCTTTCCTTCTGGTGTCCCACATGGTCCTAACCTTCCTCATTCAACTATACTCACAGTCATCTTTGTTCAGTGTACTTAAATTGCTGTGTTACCATCACCCAAAACTGTGTTCCAAACCTCTCACTCTGGTCTTTTCCTATCTATCTATAGTGCTCCCTTTAGGATTTCTTGTAGTGTAGGTATCTTGTTCACAAACTATGTCATTGTCTGTTTGTCAGAGAATATTTTAAGCTCTCCCTCATATTTGAAGGACAGTTTTACCAGATATAGGATTCTTGGTTGGTGGTTTTTCTCTTTAAGTACCTTAAATATATCACCCCACTTCCTTCTTGCCTCCACAGTTCTGTTGAGAAATCCACACAGAGTCTTATCAAGCTTTCTCTGTATGTGGTAGATTGCTTTTCTCTTGCTGCTTTCAGGATTCTCTTTTTATCTTTGACATTTGATAATCTGATTATTAACTGTCTTGGCGTAGGCCTATTTGGAACTATTCTGTTTGGGGTATGCTACGCTTCTTGGATCCATAATTTTATGTCCTTCATAAAAGATGGGAAATTTTCATTGATTATTTCCTCTATTATTGCTTCTGCCCCTTTTCACTCCTCCCCCCACACCAGGATATGCATGATACACACACTCATGCACTTTATGTCATGATTCAATTCCGTGAGATGAGGTCACACTCTTCCATTCTTTTCCCATCTGCTCTCCCATGCATAGGACTTCAGTTGTCCTTCACTCCGGCCCCTGAGTGTCTTATTCTGCCTCTTGAGATCTGCTGTTGTAAGTCTCCATTGTGGCTTTCATCTCTTATATCGTGCCTTTCATTTCCAAAGATTCTGCCAGTTGTTTTTTTGAATTTTCAATTTCTACCTTATGTTTTCATTATACACTTCATCTCTTTTGCCCTATCTTCCCTAAGCTTTTTGAATTGATTTAGCATTAATTGTTTCAAACCCTGTATCTCATTTGAAGTGTAAGTTTGTTCCTTTGAATGGGCCATAACTTCATTTTTCTTAGTGTAGGTTGTAGTTTTCTGTTGTCTAGGCATCTGGTTTCCTTGGTTACCCCAATCAGGTATTCCCAGACCAGAACGGGCTCAGGTCTCAGAAGGGGGCAATATTCAGTATCTGGTTTCCCTGAGGGTGTATCTTAGAGGATTGACACCCTGTGATGCCTCTAGCTGCTGTGCTTTTCCTAACCTGCCCAGCAGGTGGTGCCTGTCAGCTCCTGACTGGTGTAAGGAGGTGTGTCCCCCTTAGTCCTTAGTTTCTGTTTTGGCTGTTTTCCCTCAGGCTCTGGGGTCTGGTTCTGAATGGGAGGCCGGTAGTAGGGCTGGGCACCACCTCCTTCCTCTTAGGGAAGATACAACCTCTAGGGAGATTTCATTTGCATTTAAATAGGCTCTTTGTCTCTCTGGTTCTGTTATCTCCACCTTTGTCGGGGTCAGAGAGCTGGGAACTGAAAATGGCTGTGGCTTTCTCTACTGAGCTGCCCAGGTTGAGAGAGAGAAAAAGGGACAGAAATTCCCCCTTCAGAGGCCAGTCCATGGTCCCCCCAACCTCACCCACAGGCCAGAGATAGCACCCGTCCTCTGGGCTCCCCCTCCCAGCACAGAGAAGTCTGCTGGCTCTTTTAGGTCAGTCATCACTAAAAGCCTCTCTCTGCTTGTTGGGGATTTGTAGCTTGCATTGAGCAGTCCACATTTGTTAATCAAAACCCCAGTTGGAGCTGGACTGAGGTATATTCGCTTGTTCTGAGAGTGCTGCTCTCCATCATAGCAAGGTTCTGCAGTTCAGGCTGTCATGTGGGAAGGGGCTCTCAGCATGGTTCCGCAGTCTTTACTTACAGAGTTTATGCTGTGATCTCAGGCATTCCTTCCAATCCAGGTTGGTGTATGATGAGTGGATGGTCACATTTGTCCCCTAGCAGTTATTCCAGCTTACTTACTAGCTGTTCCTAGTTGTTCATTAGTTGCTCAAGGGGGACTAACTCACTCCACTCCTCTCTATGAATAGTATTTTCCAAATAGCAATCTTCAACACTTCTAATCTTTGTCTTTCAATTTATCTCTCATTCATTTAATTAGCTTATGGATGGGTTTTTTTCCTGAATTTTTTTCTGGCCTTTATCAGGAGATGCAAAACCGTTTAGATAAACAATGATCATTTCTCTATTTATATGTATTTCTACCTATTATGTTGTGATTTTTATTTTCCCAATTTTCCCCTTTCCTTCTTTTGACTGATGGCAATTATCTTTTTTTTCCTCATTCCATTATCCATACCTTCTCTCTGCCCACTGTCTATTCTCCAGAATATTCAGAATATTTACTTTTATTTCTACAAAATCAGTTGATTTTGTTGAATTTATAACATACTTATATAAATGTGTTCCAGATAATCAGTATCTTTATTCTATTTCAAAAAGGAACAAAAAATTGACATGCCTTTCTATGTTAAATGCTATTGGTATCTAACTTTTCAAGTCTTTTTTTTTTTTAACACACAAATTAAATATTTATCATTCACTTCATTAATTTATCCACCTTTATCTCAGATCTTCCCAGACTCATTTTCCCTGTTTTGAAATACATCATTTAAACATTCTGTTAGCAAGTATCTCTTGTTTATCAACTCTCTTAGCTTTATCTGTATAAAACTGACTTTCATTCTCATCCATAAAGATAGCATTGCTGGGTTATAAAGTCTAGGTTGACTTTTTTTTATTAATCAGCAATTTGAATGTGTTTTATTATCTTCAAATGCCCACTGCAACTTCCAATAAGCATTCTATCAGTGTTTAAAATTTAGGTTTTCTCTATGTAATCTATCTTTACTCTCTGGTTAATTTTAACATTTTCCCTTTGTGTCAGATGCACTGCAAATTTCATTCAATTTGTCCAGGAGCAGATGTATATTTATTTATCTCAGTTAGGATTAGTTGGATCTTCTGAATCTCTGGATTCATGTTTCCTAAACATTGGAAAATCTGCAACTGTTCTTTTTTTGTTGTTGTTGCTTCCCACCCACCATCCAGTATCTATAACATCTCACTCTGAAACTCTTATTAGATTTTTGTTAAACCTTTCCACTCTAAATTGCATATTCTTTGATACCTTTCATGTTTTCTCTTTTGTCTTTCGGTTCTACATTCTGGTTAATTTATTACCTTCCAGATCACTAATTTTTTCTTCAAATATATCTAGTCTCCTCTTTAACCTACTGTTGAATTTTTAATTTTAGATGGATGATACTTTTTTCCCATTCTATTAGGTTCTTTTAAAAACTGACCTGGTCATTTTTATTATGTGATTTTTGCTGTATTTTATAACTTTATATATTACAAATATACTGATTAGATTGTAAGCTTTGGGATTTTTGTCTCTTTTACCCACTCATGCATCCCAATGCACATAAAACTGTTCTTGGTCCATAAAATTCTATACAAAATAGTCTTAATTATTTGAAAATAACAAATTTAAATAATTATAATTTATTATAATATTATAATAGTTAAAATATTTTTGGCAAATGAGTCTATTACTTTTTTCATTGTTTTTATTGACTCTACCCCTTGACACGATGTTTCCTTGTGTGTTTTATGATCTATTACTATGAGTTTGTGTGTGTGTGTGTGCATGTATGTGTCTATATAGATTTCTGTGAGGCCTTGTTTGAAGTGAGTGCATCAAATGGAGAAAATGTGTTTGCTTTTGCCAAGTATTTAGGAATACCCAAAGCTTCATTTACTTTAAAAAAATTTCACTTGCATTTTTCAGACACTGTTTTGTATTGACCTACCTCTATGAAATCCCAAAGGGGGAAAATAAATTGTAATACTTCCATCAGATCCTTAAATCTTTCTGAATGTCTACCCCCACAGGCTGGATTTCCTTATTCATTCAGGTATTTTCATTCTGAACAGGATAATCTCTCCTCTGTTTCCCAGTCTTTTACAGACTCTGAAGCTCTAGGCCATCTGGCCTCAGGGATGCCATCAGAGTATAAATATTGTCCATGCATCTTCTCTCCTGGTTCCAACTCTGTGCTTGATTATTTCTTGCCCCCCTCCCCCAATTCCCTATTGTTGTTGGATGCCTATTTATCTAAAGGGATAGTTTTCATATTTTGTGCAGCAATTCTAACCTGAAACCAGAGCAATCTGATTTCTAGTCTCCTGTATAGACATAATGTCAGAAACAGCAGTCTATCTTCTTTCCTAGCACAGACTTACTTTCTTCGTGTTAAGCAGTCATATCTGGTTTTGTTTTCATCTGCCTGATCTTCTTTTAATCTTTTAATAGTATCTTGCTTCTTTCCAATAAGCATCTTTTCTATTTTAGTGTCCTTTTTAAATATTTTCTACCTGAGAATTAAGAATTCTGAATTTTCCATGCCTGTATTTGTTTATTTGTTTCTGTGGATTTGTTGATTTATTTTTTATTTTTTTCTTTTCTGTTTTTTTTTGGATCATGATGGCTCATGTCCTGGTGTGGAAAGCTGAAGTGCTTCATGATGAAATTTTCTCTGCAAGGAAAATGGAATTGACTTCTATGATGGGCTGCTATAAACATTATGAACCCAGATTTAATCTCTAGTAATTTCTCAATTTTAAGTTTCCCAAACTCAAAACATCAGTATAAATTTGAATTCAAAACACACAAGATAATTTTCTGTTTATAAATTGTTGAAGAAAACAAGGTTTTACATGCAGAACCTAGAGAAATTTCTCTTCATTCTGGTTAGAATATTTTTGGTCTATCTTTATTCTGAGGTTTATTCTTTTGTGATCTCAGCTATAGTTATGGGTCTCATTTTAATTCTCCAACTTGAAAACTCTCAGTATCTTTTCACTTGTGCCCTTTTGGCCATTAAAAGCCAGTCCTCTAGTTTCCAAGGTCTGCAAATGAATACACACCAGCTAGCTGGAGATTCAGTGACAACTGCATTCTATTTTTGCACCCTATTAAATTTTTTGCCTTGGGGATTTCCCCATTTTTTCCAAGTTAAATTTTGTATTTGAGAGTCTGTTATAGTTTGTCTGACATTTCTAGGTGTTTTCTTACTAGGAGCACTTTAAGATTACTTCTGCTGTCACACTGTTTTTGGACATAATTGATTTTGTTCATAAGCTAATAATACAAATTATCACCCAGCAATGCTTTGACAGAAGAGAAATGATGAGACATAGGATGTTAACTGAACTCTAGTTTCTATATTAATTGGTTGCCCACTGTGCCAGTTTGGATGTGTTATGTCCCCCAAAATGCCATGTTCTTTGGTGCAATCTTGTGGGGGCAGATGTATTAGTGTTGATTAGGTTGGAACCTTTTGATTGTTTCCATGGAGATGTGACTAGTAACACCTTTGATTAGGGTGTGAACTGTTGATGGGATTGTTTCCATGGAGGTGTGGCCCTGCCCATTCAGTTGGGTCTTGATTGAATTACTGGAGCCCTATAAAAGCTCAGAAATAGAAGCACTTCAGAGAAGCTGCAGCTTAGAGAGACATTTTGAAGATGGCTGTTGAAAGCTGACACTGACATTTTGGAGAAAGCCATTTTGAAAAGCAACTTGAGAGCAAGCAGACGCCAGCCACGTGCATTCCCAGATAACAGAGGTTTTCTGGATGCTCATGGCCTTTCTCCAGTGAAGGTACCCTATTTTTGATGCCTAACCTTGGACACTTTATGGCCTTAAGACTATAACTGTGTAACTAAATAAATCCCCTTTATAAAAGCCAATCAATTTCTGGTGTTTTGCAAAATGGCAGCATTAGCAAACTGGAACACCCACCCAAAGATCTCTTGTCTCTTGATCCCCAATTTTTATTTCCACTACATAAATTATACTTGTTCAACACTCCTTTACATGCTAAAATAAGATATGTTCTGATAGAACAGAGGAGTCCTTGGTTTCTCTAGAATGGTTCAGGATTCAGAGGGCTCAAATTTGATCATGGCTTACAGAGACTCAAAGATATTGCCCCATAATTAGGTATTAATTTCAAGATAAAAATATAGTAAGTTTACACTGAAGAAATCTGACAGACTACTCCTTAAGCAAATGATAAATGTCAGTGTCACCAATATTGGTAACCAAAATATGAAAAAATCAAACACAAAACAAAGAGAACAAAAACAGATAACATATCCAACTCTGGACTTTTGTCTACTCAAAAGAGCCCCTTGTATTAATTTGCACAAAACTGCTCAGAGGCTAGAGATTGCTCTGCATTCTGGTCTGTTGTTTGAGGAATTAATTCATTCCATTCAATAAATAAATGATAATGAGCTCCTGTAACATGCCAGGCATTTTTCTAAGTTCTGGGCATAGAACAGTGAACAAAATTGACAATGTTCCTGCTTATGTTGGAGTTTACATGCCAGTGGAGGGTGACAGAAATCAATCGAACATAGAAATAATTATAGACTTTCTGATAGTAACAATTTCTAGGAAGAAAAATACACCAAGGCAAGGAGCTAGAGAGTAATCATAATAAATATTATGTTTTGCATGAAGATAAAGAAGTCCTCTCTGATAAAAATGGCAGTAAGAATGAACATAATGAGCAAGTCATAAAGATGTCTGGTCCAGGCAAAGCAAAGACTGAGAGAATAAGCATATATTAGAAAAAGAAAGGGGAGAGAAAGGAAAAGAAAGGAAGGAGGGGAAGGGAAGGGAAGGGAAAGGAGTAGAAGGGAAGGGAAACAGAATACCAAGGTGGTAGGAGAGAAATGAACGGGAGAAAAGTGTTAGGAAAATAGTTCTGTGAAATAGCAAGGGATATTCATCAGATCATATAAGGCAGTAGTTTTCAGCATTGGCTCCATTTTGGGATCCTCTGGTAGATTTAAAAAAAGATACCATTTTCCAGGCAACATCGCTAACAATCCTGATTTGATTCATCTGGAGTTGGCAATAGCATTAATATATTTTTAACAGCTTCTGGGATGAATTCTAACCTATAGCCAGGGGTTAAAAGTCACTGATATAGGGTTTTGTAGGCCTTAGTAGGCATTTTAATTTTACTCTAGTGAAACAGGAACCATCTGAAGGAAGATTTGAGTGGACAAATGACATAGTCTGATTTGCTTTTAACATTGGTCACCTTGGCTTCTCTGTGGAGAACAGGCTGGAGAAATAAGGTGATAAGTAAGGAGGTTATTGCAATAATCCAGGGGCCTATGGCAGTTTGATAGGTTGGTGTAGCTGAGGTAGTGAGGAGTAATTGGGTTCTAGATATATTTTTTCCATAAAGGCATTCTAAGTAGCCAAAGTTTAAAACTGATTGCATGAAAGAAAGGGCTCAAATCTAGATTTTTGTCTACAGCAATCATAAGAATGGTTTTGTCATATACTATGACAGAGAAGAACAAGGAAAGAGCAGGTTGGTAGATGGGAGTAATACTTTGTTTTGGACAATTTGATTTGAAATATCCAAGGCAAAATATGAGTAGCCACCTGGGAATGGAGAAAACTGAGACCTCTTGTTTAGGAAAACTAAGATTTACATATTATTCCTTAGAAGAAATAAGAATGCTCACACGGATTCTTACCTCTCCTGACAATTGCATGTACACATAGAATAAAGACATATTAAAAGCTTGAATGATTTTCGTGATATGGTGATGCATCAAAAACTCTCGTTTCAGTATAGAAATGTACTTCTGTATTATTTTCTTTGTCTGAATAGCAACAAAAGACCAGAAAACAAATCACTAATTTAATTATTCTATTATAGGGAAGCAGAGAACTGACTCATTAGGTATTTTCTAAAGAGTAGAGCATCAAAGCCTCCAGATCGCTTAAAAATGATAGGCTTGAAAACTTGCTGACCTGTGGCAAGCCCTGTTTACAACTTAGCCACCACCCAAAATACTTCTACTTAATATTGGTACAGTGAAGATGTTCAGTTGCATTGTTCCCCTCTCAAATCAGAAGATCTGCTGTATTCCTTGACAATTATAAAGCCAGTGCATCAAGTAAACAAGTCATTTATAGGCCATGCCCCATCTGATTACTAGACAAACTCATCACATTCTTAAAAAAGGGTCTTGATTAAATAAAATTGTATTAGACAAAACCCTAAGTAAATTGGAATTTTTAATGTCCATTGTCAGGAAAATAGCACAAATTGAAATTTTAAACTCAGTTATCAAGAAATTTCCCAGTGTGTTCTGAGGTACAGACAGATTTAATCCAACCTCTTTCATTAAGAACATAGACATCAGGGACTCAACAACTTCTTCTAAAAACCAAGTCACTGGAATTCACTGGAATCCACAACATTTTGTGAAATATTGACATGTTTAATGTCATCTCATGAACTAGGAACATTTTAATTACTGGGGAATATGAGTAAACAATGTTTAGGATATCCAAGTACAACCACAAGTTTAAGCCATTCACTTAAACATATCATCTGTTCCTGAGATTTTCTGTTAATCCTAGTTTATTACTGCTTGTTTATTCTATCATCTGTTAGTTTTCTCCAGCATACATTTTTTTAGAACAAGCCAAAGAGGAAAATGTGGGTGAAGATGTAACATTTGCACAATAGTTTTATTCATTATTCTTTTTTTTTCTTTTTCTTTTTTTTCTACAATTTGTTTCAGAGGAAATGCTATTCAATTTAGTGATAAATATTTTAATCTAGTTCATTGGACACTGGTGTTCTGCAGAAACATGGATTAGAAATGGTTCCAAACAAAGCAGTAAACACCTGCTTCATCTAAAAGACACTTACTAGAAAACTTTTAGATAACATGTGCTTTTCTTGGCAGCTTTCTTTAGAGGCAAGCATGCTGGTGTTTCAATGAGATCACCAGAGTTCATAGACATTCTGCCTACCAGCTCTGTCTGTTCAAAATGCTTAACCTCTTTAAGACTCATTTTCCCTATACTTATCTGTAAAATGGAAAGAAACAGCACCTGAGCCACTAGTTTTGTGAGAATTAATTGAGATAAATGTAAAGTGCTTAGCAACATGTCTAATTCAAGGTAGAAGAACTCAATGCATAAAGTATCTCCACATAAAATATCTCATGAAACATCACAGGCTGAGATGCATTTTACATTTTACAGATATGGAAATGATAACTCAGGGAAACTAAGTGCTTTGTTAAAGGTAACAGATCTAGAAAATGACAGCTAGAATTCTAACTCGGGTTATTCACCTCCAAAGCCTGCATTCTCTAAGCTATGCCACACTAGCTCTCATGAACACTCAATGATTTTATCAAAGGGTGCTTGCAACATTCTAAAAGAACCAAAGTTATAGTGTACCAAAAATGTGGTACATAATTTCCCTCATAAAAATAAAAAACATACTTTTACTTTAACTTTTCTTGGCGAACACATTTTTTTCCACAATTACGTGTCTAAAAGTTAGATTACAGGGACTAATTTGACCAAAAAAAAAAAAAAAAAATCAACAGCATCAGGAAATTAACAACTATTGTAATTCTGCATGTGGTACTTTCTAAGATACTCTCTGAATATTAAAAAGATACTGGAAAAAAATGTATCTTCTTGATATTTCTTTGAAAGCCTTGGAAATTGCCCCATTCAATAGCCTATGGAAGGGAAAAATCCCATCTGTGAAGGTCCAAATATCTGAATAGTCAGATGTACTGTGCCTGCAGTCAGAGAGCCATAACGAAACATATGCTTGGGTGTCTAATTTGTACAAACATGAGCCTAGGTCGTATGCCCCATTTGAAGTTCTCTGCCCTGCCAAGTTATAACCATCATAATCCCCCAGGTACTTCTCAATGGTTGTTAAGCAATTATTTCAGCCCTTGATAAATATAGACTCTTTTGCCCAAGGAGCTTCATTTAATAAATTAAAATTTGTTAGAGAATGCAACAGATTCCCTTCATGAACGTGTCAGCAATGTTGGAGGTCTTATGCCAAAGCGCAGGTAGCAACCCGGAAGAAATGAGAAGCTACAGCTGTGAGTGGGGCAAACTGAAATAAACCAAGCAAGCTCTGATTTTTGGGCTAAGTGAAGCCATGAGATCATCTCAAAAAAACTGGTCTTTCATACATCTGTTTTTCAATATTGTCTTTGAAAAACACAAGGCAAAAGCACCAGGACCTCAACCTATTCCCCTTTTCACACCTAAGAATTTAATTTTTATCCATTACATTTTCAAACATGGGATTAAGTATGGGTGATCAAAATGTTCACAATCCCCAAATGAATTATCACTCTAGTTCTCCCCCCAAATAATGTAGAGCAGAAATAAATTTCATTTTGGCAGTATCACTTTGGCAATATTTCTCCAGTGTACTAATTTGAGTTGACTTAAAATAGGATCTTACATGTGTGATCACTAAAGAGCTCCCTACACCATTGTCTCAGTTGCTATGTTGAATTATGTACAAAAATAGCAAACATTTTAAGAAAGCTGTTCTATAAATGAATTTTAGCTTATTGTATTTGTCTTGATTTACCACCAAAATGTTAACAAAAATTCCAGATTTTCTAATTTATCAGTAAGTTCTTGGCCTAAAAATGTAATGTTACATCGCTGAAATTCCTGAAAGGATTGGGATTTTCATTTTTTTTCACCACTTTGGCTATTCTGAACTCTAATTTTGTTATTAACATTTTTCCTTAAATAGCCGGGTCTGGAGGTTCCTCATAATTAATTGAAATTTGTAACTAGAGCCCAAATGGAATAGTTATGCATTACTAGCTTAGTTGCTAGTCACAGCTGCAGTTGGAACAATGTACAAACGGAAAATGCTTAAAACAATAGCCTGAAGCAATTACACACCAATAACCACCCATACCCTACCACACCTGCTTTCCATCTATCCTTATTAACAAGCTTAATTTAAAATCACAAGTGATAGGCAGCAAACTAACCATTACCAGCTGGTATGTGCAGATGTCAAAACAAATGTCATTGAGGTGGGAGACCCGAACTTCATATAGCCGGCAGATGCACGTGTTGAATGTCCAGAACTTTCTTTGATTATTTACTTGGAGACTGAGAGGATTATATTTTCAACATGCAGCAATCTACCATGGTTTCTGAAGTGAGAGAAGGAAAAATTATAAAGAATTTTTAACAGTCCAAAATAATGTTTTCTCATGTTCCAGGAACTTTTTGTATCCTTAATCCAATTTCTACTGATAAACAATTTTTTAGCATCTCATCTTTGATACGAGTTTAGGAACAAGCCCATTTGGGATGTAAGAACACCAATAATGACACGCATTGTCTTCACAGCTGTGAGGATTGGCATTCATTATCTGAGGAAACAATGACATATGGACGTGTTAGGGGTGCATTAAAAATACTCACAAATAAATATATCTATCATTCACATTTCAATATATCTCAGTTGAGAAAGGCCCTCAAAAACAGAGACAGAAAAACAAGGTATCAAATAGTCTTCTTTTTTGCAGGTCACAAATTGGATTTATTACCAGGGCAAAATAGTTGTATATTCTTTGAACTAAGTGGCTCTGCTCAATAAAACTTCTACTAAATAATATTATAGATTCTATTATTTCCAGAAATTGTAGGCATGGGACCTTGTGAAGAAACAATGTAGGATCAAATAAGATCAAGTGTATTATTAATTACAAAACTCTCAATTCTTTACAACTGGAATTTTACAAAAAAGAGATTATTTTCAAAAATAATTCTGTTAAATTTTGCACCTCTTTTAGATGGTAGAGACACTTGCACTCATATTCCATACTTTCCCAGAAATGAAGGATTGGCAATGTTAGAAACCCTGTGTGTGTGTGTGTGTGTGTGCTTGCACAGTATGTCTGCATATGTGTGTGCATCTTTAATTGAATAACTTCATTTGTTTTGTTTTTTTTTTTTTGTTTTTTTGAACCAATACACCTTTATTTATTCATCATATCATCCCGGGGAAAGAAGAGGAAAAGGTCAGCATGGGTGTGGTAGTTTGAAGCTGTTACGTACCCCAGAAGAGGCCATGTTCTTTTAATCCATTCCTGCGGGTGTAGACCTATTGTGAGTGAGACATTTTGATTAGGTTATTTCAATTGAGATGTGACCCACCTTATTCAAGGTGGTCTTGCTCCTCTTGCTGGAAGCCTTTATAAGGGGATAAAACACATACAGAAGCTAAGAGATGAAACCAAGAAAGGTCAGGAAAACCCCAGAGAAGCTGAGAGACAAGGACACACCCACAGAAGCTGAGAGAGGAAGCCACTTACACCAAAAGCTGGAAGCAACGAAACCTGGGATTGAAGGACAAGCAGATGCTGGCCAAGTGTCTTCTCATGTGACAGAGAAGCCCAGATACTGGCAGCCTTTCTTCAGAGAAAGTATCACCCTGTTGATGGTGGCCTTAGTTTGGACATCTTCATGACCTTAGAACTGTGTATTTGAATGCTAATAAATTCCCATTGTAAAAACCAACCCATTTCTGGTATATTGCATTCTGGCTTCTTTAGCAAACTGAAACAATGTGTTACAAAATGATAGCAGAAGGGAAAAGAAGTACCCAGGACAAAATCAGCCATCAAATAAACATACCCCACGGATAGGATCACCAAAGCTCAAGGGGGCTTGGTCTCCTGCAGTTCAGGAAAGAGGGGAAGGGATTAGGGAAAGAACAGACAAGCATATGCTTTCCTACTTTCCCTTTCTCCCCATAAGTTTGAGAGTCCAGACAAAGCTTCAGTTTCTAGCAGGAAACATGGAGTTACAGTCTTCCGTTTCCTATTAAACCATCTTGTGGCTGCTTTGACACCTTGCACCTGTATCAGAGTTCCTGAGTGACTTAGATATGTATTCATCTTCCTTTTCTTGATCTCTCACTTTTGCTTTCTACATGGAAACCCCACCCCATTGCTTTTTCCATCCTAGGATTGATGATTAATCTGGTGTTGTCAATCCAAATACAGCAGTGTTAATCTTTTGGCACGAATCATGTCAAGGAACAGTCTTAACTCAGAAGGTTGGGAATGAGGGATGGAGTGTTCTAGATTCTTCAGTATTTTTGCACAAAACATTGGATATTTGTGGAGACACCCTCCAAATTATGAAGGGTTGGGGAAGCAGGGAACTGGAGAGGGGCAATAGGGTAGTTTTTAGGACAGAAGATCTGTTCCAAAATAGGAAATAGGGGAAGAGGAACAAAAATGAAAGGATGGTTCAAGATCTCCTCTTCAAGATGGGCATGAAAACATGTTTCAGATCCTTTATCCTGGTGCAGAATCTTCTGTCAAAGATGCTTTGGCTATTTTTCTTTGAAAGCAAAAAAGAAGTTTGTAAACAATAAAAATCCCAAAAGAACATGGAGAAAGAACAGCACATTATATTTATGTGTATTAGGCCACCTAGTAATCATCAAATCAGCAACTCATGAAGTTCTACAAAGCTGAGACTAATTCATTAACTAGAGGGGACAGCAGCATTTTGGGGAGAAAGAACCCAGGATCAGACACACATCACCCAATGAAATTTGCTTCAACACAGTGAGGTAGGTTTGCAGTGATCCCACAACATGCAAACAAAACCCCCTTTATCCTGTAGCTACCACGATACTAAAATCACCACTGCAGTGGGGTAGGCCATTGGCTCTAGGCACCACAAAGAAGCCTTCACTTGTGGTCTCTATGGAAGTCAAGCAGGAAAAGTCCAGAAGTTTGAAAAGTTAAGGACTTTAGTCTTCGTTTCATATATCAATCCATGAACACTGCCCCCACACCCATTGTACATGGCAGTCCTAGCCCAATACAGTGTAGGAGGGATCCGGTGTGCCAAGCAAGCCCTGTACCCTAAGTTGGGAATGGGAACCCCTTATAACATATATGGATAATTCACCTAACTTTGGCTTCTTCTCTTGACATTAACCTGGCCCAGCCTCTCCTAACCTGTCTGCACCATCTTCCTGTTTAGAGTAATTTCCAATCTTCCAGTGGGAGATCAAGTCATGGGGTGACCCAATTAAAAGCCAGTCTCCTGTGAAAGGGAGTGGTTTCTTAAGAGGACACTATGTTAGAAAAGCTAACTCTAATTGGAAAAAATAAAGTAGTTTAAATAGTTGTTCTTCGTGGTGATAAAGCAACAAAATAGTTTTCCTGCTGTACGGATCTGGAGTTGCTGCCACCTTCTCCCTGAGATTGCTTATGTACCTGAGAATATAGCATAGGAATGAGGGTCTTTGGTTAAAATATACAAAAATACAAAATCAGAATATTTATATCAAGGAAAAAATAAGTTAACATGCACAAGATAATAAGATATATCATTTGTACACAGCTAGTGTTGTTGGCATCCCGGAGAAAGTGGGACCCAAGGTACAGTTACCCAAGGGAGCAAGTAAAATTGTACTGGCCCAGAATGGGGTAGGAACGAGCTTAGGAGCAGTTGGTCTGCAGCTCTCCCACCACCCACCCCTTTTTCCTGTCATCACAGCCCACTGCCTGGGACATTTCCGAACACCCTGTCCCAAGAGTGGGTTGTGAGGAGACAAGACCTGGAAAAACCCTACCATACCCTGAAAGTTTCCCTCCCACAGAATGTAGTGGCTCCTGTGCTGTGTCCATCAATCTGCTCTCATATTTAATCTTTTCATTCTGGCATGAGAAATATTTTTATAAATCCTACTTTCAGAGGAAAACAACTTCCCTATCCAGGCCACTGTTAAAAAACTGGAGATTCTAGGTGTGTTTCATGCAGGCTCTGAGGGTATTTCTCCTGAAAGTCCTTACTCACATTTGGATAGAGCATAGCTGGAGTTCCTTTGTCTCACCCCTTCCCCCACCAAGATGGAAGAGGGGGTGATGCTGTGGACCCGGATCTGAGATACAGGGCAATGCCTGCTGCCCCTTACCCACCCTACCCCCCTTTCTCCACTCTGACGTTTGAGGTCTGCTCCTTGGAGCTTCCTGATCCCAAAAGAAGTTGCCCCCACATGCTGTGACTCAATTCTGGGCCTCTGGGAGCAGGGCAGGGTTGTGGACATCTTCCTCTGGAAAGCAGGAGAGCTTTCCCTGCTAGCTCGGAGCCTGCTGAGCTTTCAGCAGACATGAGGCCACCATATGGCTGATGCTCTGGCAGAAGTGGCACTTCTTGGGCTGAGGTGGCAGCCTGCATTCCTTCGCATGGTGGTCTAGACCTGCACAGTAGTAGCACCTGTCTCCTTTCCATCTGCATTTCTGCATGTTCTTCCCCTTTGGCCACATCTCACTCCCAATACAGAGCACCCCACCAGGTCCAGTCACAAGGATAGATTCCAGGCCCTCGGCAGACTTCTTAAAGGTGAACTCCAATGCCTCGCCCTCCTTCAGGCTCTGGGAGTCCTCCAAGTGCAGCTTACACTGATGCGCAAAGATGTCCACTGGCGGGGGGGGGGGGGGGGGGTGATGGTGAACCCCACCCGCGCGCGGGCAGTCTTGGACAGGAAGTCAAACCCCATGTGCATGTCGAACCCCTTTACAGATGCCTGCAAGAGCTACAACTCCTCTGCCTCTCTGGCTTCTGCCTCCCCGGCCGCGTTCTCCGGAGCCTCCGCCACTTTTTTTGCAGCCACCTGCAAAGTGCCGGTTGGACACGGAGTCCATGGACGTCTCCGGAGCCCGCAGCCCCAGGCCCGGGTTAGGTGGCTGCCGTCCCCTGAGAAGTCTGGAGGCCAATTGCATAGTTTTTATTCAGTGTTAAACAAGAGGCCTATTTTGTCCCCAAAGTCTTTATAAATGCAAAATGTTAATGCTAGCTTATGGTGACTATAGAGTTAACCTACCAAATTCGTTTTTTTGTTTTTTTGTTTTTTTTTTTATTCTGTATTTTTGGGGGAAAGTGAAGAGGAAACAGAATTTAGGGAGTAAAAAATATGAAAAAAGTTATCAATTCAGAGTGTTCATGGGAAAAATCAGGAAAGTTAAATGTACTGGGACTAAGAAACCAAATATTGTTGTATTTACCTGATTACCTAATTTTGAAGGACACCCCTCTTGGAAGCTTTCTCTGATTATCTCATCTGAAATAGCAGCTTTCTCACTCTCTTCACCATCTCTATTCTCCTTCCTTTCTTCCTCACCTTTTTATCTCACACAGAAAAATACTTCTGTTTTGTTTTGTTTTCAGGAGGTTGGTGTCTTTCCCACTAGAAGCTAAACTTCAAGAAGGCAGGAAATTTGTCTTTTCTCATCACTATAATCTGAGTATCTAAAGGAAAACCTGAAAATTAGTACCTGCTCAGTAAATTTTATTTGAACAGAATTAGGAATGAATAAACTGATATAAGACCAAAAATACCCCCTACAGAATTAATCTGAATGAAAGAAACATACTTTTCATATACCAACAAACAAAAAGGCACAGAAATATTTATTTTTGCTAAAAATGCACCTTTCATTTTTGAGTGCTGCAAACCTCATGCCAATTATTTTGAGCACTTATAATTAAACAAGGGATAAATTGAAAAGGTGCATTCCCAGGGTTCCCCATTACTCTTGGGAGAAAGACAATTTCAACATTTTGGTGATGACTTTGCAAAGTGAATTATCATACCTCTTCGAATTTTCATTTATTGCTTTTGCTGAAATCTGAACATGCAGTTATTAATATTTATATTATTTTTGAACACAGAGAATCATGTACTGTCAAATCTATTATTTTTTAAAGTATAAATAATTGGATAATTAGGATTGAAAAACAAAATTATATATTTTTTTCAAATAACATAATACTAGTAAATTTTGTTGTAGCAACAAAAATGTTTTCTGCTCCATATATTTTATTGGAGTAAAATTAAACATAAATAACAATTTAAAACTTTTAAAATTGAGATTCTTAAGTACATCAATATCTAATGGATAGGGCTTTACCTTATACACATTTAAATATATAGGTACATTAATATTCATGTTAACTATGCATACATTTAAAGCCATATATGAAATATGATCAATCAGTGATATATGCCAGTGTAATTATGCTTCGAATATAATTTTGAAAAATCTCTCAGACTATTTAAACTAAACTGATATGTAATATAACTTAAAAACTAGTGCAAGTATTAATTTTACTTGGATGTTATAAATACCTTCAAATAATTCACTTTAAATTTCACCTAAGTTTGAATAATAATAAAATGATAGCAATGATGATACTTAGAACCTTAGCATGGGTCAGAATCTCTTCCCAGCACTTCTTGTCAATTTTTTAATACAAAATTTTGTTGTATGAATGTGTGTGTGCAAGAGATTTGTGTTTACTGGATAAGGTCAAATCTCTAAGTCATTTGCTTTATGATGCTGGGTTTTCACTAGCGTCGAAAGGCCTTCCCTGACACAATATTATAAAATGTTATTTTACATTTTTCTTTACTACATTTATGGTTTCCAGTACTGTTCCCAAAATTTATTTTTGAAAATTGCAATTGCTAAGGATTTCCCATTCTTGCCCAAATGAATACCCATAGTCTTTTCTGAATAATTCATCCTTTCCTCCAGTTTATCAAGTACTCATTTCCATTTTATATAGCAGGTTTATATTCTTCTTATTCTGTTGAAATATGCCAGAAAAATAGTGAATAGAAAAAATATGGAAAAGGGGTCAGAGAATGAGAAAGAGAAGAAGGAGGAGGAGGAGAGGGAGGAAATGGAGAAGATGAGGACAAGGGTCTATCTTTGAGAACCTATTCTCAGCCAGAATTTTTGCTAAGTACATACAGCATTTCAAATAGTTATGAGTCTTATTCCATTCTAATTGAGATCAGCAATTGGAATAAAATCATGTTTCTTCTGCTATAGAAGATAGTATATATGGTTTATGTCATAATGGAATAAATTTTAAATTTATAGTCAGAATACCTGAGTTCAAGATTTGGCCTTATTCATTCATAGAGCTTTAATGAGAATCAGATGTGATGTTATACACATAAGTGCCTTAAGAATTCTTAATTTCTATAGGTGAATTATCATTCATAATTCATTTTTTTTAGTTCTAAAAGTGATCACATATTCCAATCATAGGATCATTTAAAAAGTAGCTAAGGACTAATAATTTTTTTAATTAGGTCTACAGGATTAAGAGTAAAACATATCAAGTTTAAAATCATGATACATCGACCGGATCAAAGTGACTCTTGATAACATACTAAAGCTATATTCTGCATATGAAGATGTTAATTTTAAAGACTAAATCAAACTTTGCAAGAAAGAGAAGTTTTCATGTTGGATTCATTTTCCTGATGCACTGGAGTAGGTAGTTAAAAGCTTCAGAATTTGTGATGGAATTAACCACTAAAAGCTATCATCACTGTGTAATTAATGATAAATGTTAAAAATAGAAACCTTAAATCAAAATGTGGGTTCAACTTTACATTGAAATTCTATAATATAAAATAATTCTATCATATAACTGACATAACTTAATCTAAATTATTTATATTTTGTTAACAAACAGTCCATATTCATAAATATTATGCTTGGATTGATTTATTTTTTTCTTTACACACAGTCTGTTCTTCAAGCTCCCAGGCTTTTAATTAATCTGGATTTGGAGTATAAATTCTTTATGCCTTGATTAATACCAAACAGGTTTTATTTAATTAAAAAGACAGACTGGTGAAAGGCATTTTAATCAAAAATTTCATATGCATACAGTAGATCTGTATTTAATACTCAGAAAGGACAAAAACCCCTGATTTATTGTATTTATTTCTTCAAGGTTTTGAATAAAGTGATAGTTCTAGTTCTTGTGGTGAATTATCTTCATGCTCCTATTTCATCTCAAAAGCCATCACCACAGAGAACATGTAAAGAACATGGAGGCAAGAAAAAGCCCCCAGACAAATACTTGGCACACATCTCTGGTGAATCTCAAATGAATACAAGAAAACATAATAGAATTCTTTTTATATTTTCTATTTTAGTACCTGGTGGCTCTGGTTAGGCTTCTTGAGAGCATTACTCCTGAAAGAAGTGTCTTGGTTTGCTACCACTGCTGTGTCCAGCTGCACACCCTGGGTTGGCTTAAACAACAAGAATTTATTGACTCACGATTTCAGAGGCCAGGAGGCCCACATCAAGCGCCACCAAGGCCATGCTTTCTCTCAGAGTCTGAAGCATTTTAGTGCTGGCTCGCTGCCATGACTGGGCTTCCTTGGCTTGCACTCTGCCTCCCGTCCTATGGCAGTGTCCTTGATCTCTTCCAGTGTCTTTCTCTAACTTCCTCTGAATTTCCTCTTGTACTAAGATCACCGAGTTCACTTTAACCACACCTAAATAGGATCTTTGAAGATGCATCCTATTCACAAACAAGTCTACACCATAACTGTTAATACATCTTAAAGGGTATTATTTACAAATGAGTTCACATCCACAGGAACGTAGGTTAAGATTAAGTATGTATCTTTCCTTGGAATACAGAATTCAACTGACCACCAGAAGGTAGGCTAAAAAAGTGGAAATTCATCCTAAAATTTAGGAGAGTTGTCATATTTCTGAATTTGTGATTCATGCTTTTGAAAATGGGGAGAACTTTTAAAATCAATATTTCATTAATAGACATTTTGATGAAAAGGTATTTCTATGCTTGAATTGTTGTTTTAGAGCATGATTTAAAATAATTCATTCACCAAAGCACCTAGTAAAACCACAGAGGTGATAGGGTACTAGGGGGTGTGGAGAGGTGGTTCTCCAAGGATTGTCTTGGGATCAGCAGAACTGAACATACAGTAAGAACTTGTTACAAATGTAAATTCTTGAGCACCACCACCCCAGACCTGCAAAATCAGAAGCTCTGGGGATGAGACCCAGCAATCTGTGTTTTAACAAGCTTTCCAGATGATTCTAATGCATACTGGCCTGGAGACTAAAAAAGAGAGCAAATCCAAATAAGTGCTCTCTTGAAATGCATCTTCAGTTACAGCCAAAAGGTAGAACTAAGATGTACCAGTCTGAATGTATTATGTCCCCCAGAAAAAGCCATATTCTTTGATGCAGTCTTGTGGGGCAGATGTTTTGGTGCTGATTAGATTGGAATCCTTTGAGTGTTTCCATGAGGATGTGACCCACCCAACTGTAGGTGATAACTCTGATGAGATAATTTCCATGGAGGCGTAGCCCTGCCCATTCAGCATGGGCCTTGATTGCTGGAGCACTATATAAACTCAGACAGAAGAAGCAAGCTTGACACAGCCAAGAGGGACACTTTGAAGAATGCACTGGAACTGAGAGAGGAGCTTCAGCTTACAGAGACGTTTTGGAGATGACCTTTGAAAGCAGACTTTTGCTCCAGAGAAGCTAAAAGAGGACAAACGCCCCAAGAGCAACTAAGAGTAACATTTTGGAGAGAAGCTGAATCCTAGAGAGGAACATCCTGGGAGAAAGCCATTTTGAAACCAGAACCTGGAACAGATGCCAGCCACGTGCCTTCCCAGCTAACAGAGGTTTTCCAGACACCATTGGCCATCCTCCAGTGAAGGTACCTGATTGCTGATGTGTTACCTTGGACACTTTATGGCCTTAAGACTGTAACTGTGTAACCAAATAAACCCCCTTTATGAAAGCCAATCCATTTCTGGTGTTTTGCATTTCAGCAGCATTAGCAAACTAGAACATAGGAGTAATGTTTATAAAACAGAGACAAGATGAGGAGACTGATTTCATGAGGAAGGAGCTGTTTCTGAGGGGACGGTGTGGGGTGGGGCAGGAGGTATTTCTCAGGGTGTGAAAGCATTAAGCATATTACCTCCTCAATTCCATTCTTCTTCTGGAGATGTGCCATCTCGCCATTATGTTCTGTTTTATATATGGAAAGTAGGTATACCACTTAAGGCTCACCGCTGCCTCTTATTCAAAGATTAATAAGAATCTGGTAATTCTGGTGCTAACACTCAAGGGAAGATAGCAATTCTGGGTTTGGGACTCACTGGCTTTTTCTTATTCCAGTAGGCTTTATTAAAGAATATTTCACTTTGAGAATCACAGCATTTTCAACACAGCTACATTTATCCAGGTTGCTTTGGTGCCAGTGGAAACAAATATTAGATTGCAATAGAAATCTAATTGAAGCATATTATGTAATAGAAAAATAGGTATCAAATCTGCTTTTTTACTCTGGAATGGCTCTATAGTTGTGAAGAAACTGAGAGTACATACATGATATTAAAGAAACAAGAACACAAATTTGCAGATTTAAGAAACACTGAAGAGTGTAGATGTATAAGGACAATTGAACTAAAAACTTTTCATAAAGTATCAAAAGAAGCACTACTTGGCAACTCATAGACCTAAGGTTGAAACCTCTATGATAATGTTAAGCTATATTACAAGTAATTCATATGGACATGTATTTTAATGTTTTTAACCATATATGGCTCTTGTCATGAGATAGGTTGTTTTCCTCCCCTAATAGTGTTTTAAGACAACTCTCACAGGTGCTTGAGGGACATATATCCAAATCAGTGGTCTTTTTTTAGTCACCATCCTGCCATTCAAAACTGGGTTGACTTTAAAACTGACCATCACAGAAAGTGGTCCCCAGAGGGAAACATACATTATGGGTACATCACCACTTGCTTATGTTAATAGAATAAAGAGCCTTACATAAATCCTTGGGAAAATTCAGTGTATTGAAATGGGAACATTTCTAAAAGGCACATTAATTTGTAAGTTTTGGAAAAGAAAATGATCCAAACTTGTTCTCCTCTAAGTCTTCTCTGATCAGTTAATTATGTGTACATATGGGTGTGTTTTAATACTTTGCTTAGCAGATCTTCTTTTATAAAATTTTGCATTGTGTTTGAATACTTACTGCCCTTGTTAAATTAATTCACTCATCATTATTTCCACAGTCAAAATTGTGAGGAAATGTCAACATTCAAGGAAGGAGACTTCTGACTGTGTCGATCTATGATTCAAATATTTATAAAGCAACAAAAATGATGAAACCAGTTATGTGAAATTATAGAAATGAAAATATTTGCTTGAAGTTTATCTTTCTTTGGAAATTTAATGTACTCAAACAGTACAGGTGCTTGATCCAGACTAATGTAGATATCAAATCAAAAGAAAAGAAACTACAATTATTTTGCTATTTTATGTGGATTTTAAATTGAAAATGTGAAATAGTGGGACACAAAATATTAATAAAAACCTCATTTTCTGTACAATATTTGAAATGGTACACACCTAAATATTTTTTGTAAATCAAGAATGGCATAATTTCTAACCTGTCAATTAAAAAGAAGCTATGTTTATTCTATTGGCATACAATAATAATACTTTTGGTAGTAATTGGAAATACTCACTCTATTTTCCCAGTAATTTATGTTTATGTCAATTTTTGTCAGTGTAGTTTGGGTTTGGTTTTGTTTTAGGAAGAAATAGGAACAATCTGATCATATTTTAGGACAACAAAGAATGAAACAAGTAATGAAAAAATATACATGTACATATATATGTGCTATTCAACATATAGAATTGTTTTTGGCTTTTAGAAAACTCTGACAAACATTAAGAAATAATGCTTAATTTTCTGCCATAATAATAATTTGGGGATAAGTGATTCTGTCATTGGTTTAACACAATCTGAATCTCTGATGTTTTCCAGAGGTTTTCTAAAAAGCTTTGGGACTCCAAGCATTCTACCCATGTTTAAAGCAGGAAGAAGGCAGAAAGAAGGTATGGAATCAATAATATCTGCCCCATAACATTGAATTAAATTTTCCCAGAAATTCTATGCATGAGACTTCTGCTTGTCAGTCATTGATCCTACCTGGAACATGTGGGTAGTTCCTTTGGCTGCAAATGAGACTGAGAAAATAAGTATATTTACCTTTTGTATCCCTTATCATAGGGGCATGCAAGGGAGAAGGGGTCACAAATGAGAACTTATTTCCCTGAACAGAAGTTTATGCCCAATTTGTAATGATGGAGCAGAAACAGGAAACTATGAAACTTCTCATGTAGGAAAAAGATAAATTGCAGAAACAGAGTAGTCTCTGGTCCATGCTGGTTAAAGCTAAAATCTATGCAGAAGAAATTATGAAGTTTCCCCAACACAGCAGAGACGTTCCCCAATTAGACTCTGGTTCTGCTCTCTGTAAAGAACTTTCTTGCTCATTTACCTCTGGACCTATGATTTTGCCCTCTAGGGTGAGTCTTCCTTCTCCTGTATCCTCCACAGCCACATCCAAAGCATTGGAAGGTATGCCCAGCTTGGATACTACACAGCTCCAAATAATCATTTCCTGCTCATGAAAGGTTCAACATAAAAGAGTTATTTTAAGTGTAAAATAGGCAAAAGTATTAGTAATCTAAAATTCTTTCAGATCTTTGTGTTTGCTTCCAGTCAATTTCATGTGCCAATGACTTCATAAAAAATCTTGTCCTAGAGATAGGTATCAAATCTGCTTTATATTTGTTCCTCCATGCACCTCTCAGCTAACCATAGCTTTTTCCTAAGACATCAGGCTTGAGGTAGATTGCCAAAGTCTTCATGTGGCTTTGACTACAAGGTGAAGTCTTAATGAGCCTTTGGATCTCAAGACTTTCTCAATCATTTTTCCCATTACTTGGCGTCCAGAAACAGTTGCCTTTCCAATATGTTTAGGTCTCAAGTTTCTGGCTTTAATTTTCTCTATATTTTCTATTTGCGAATCAGTCTTTTTCTCCTGGACACCCAAGACAAGGCAACATACAATAAACTTTAATTCTTTCAATCCCTTTTCCTACCCTTGCAAGCTCAGTAGGCATACAGTCAGTCTTCCAAATTATCTCATGGAGCATTTCAGTAAATTTTTTTGCCCCCAAAATAACACTACTCACCATCTCTCTAGCTTATGATATCAGTTTCCTCATCTCATAAAACTCGAATGCTAAGGTAACTCTAAGCCAAATCTTATTTAGAATTTTTGTTATTACAGCAACCACCCTTTTAGTTATAATTTCTGTATTAGTTGGGGTAAATAATTCTAATTGTTGAAATAAATGGCCTGCCAATCTCTCTGGTTTAACATAAATAAGTTTTGATCCTTGCTTACATCCAATTCCAATATGAGCTGCCAGAGGTTGGGGTGGATTTGCTCCACATGGTTACTCAGTAACCAGGCTCCTTCATGAATTGACTCTGTCATCACCTAAAACCTCAGAGAATTCCACTGAATTATTTGTTTCTTGATCTCTCACTATGTGTGGGATTTGGGACCCAAGAACAAATGGAGGCCATATATTGTACGTCCAAATATTTAAAGATATAAATCAAGATAACAAACTCTTAACAGGAGTACATTTATTCCCCTGCAACCCTGAAACTATAATGCTTCAGAGGGCCAGGCTTAAATTTAAAGTGTTCAGGCCCCTTGGATTTCCTTGCCAACATGTGGTGGTGTCTGGAGAACTAGCCCTTGGGAGTAGAACCCTGTCTTTAGAATCCTGTCTTCAGTTCTCCACCTAGCCGAAGCCTAGCCTCTTTGCTTCCTATACCTAGCTTTGTTGTACACCACAAAGGTCCTTGGTCACCTATGTAGACAGATTCTAACATGCATGCAAACTCCCTTCACCACTCTTGCAAGTAGCAATGCCTTACATCCCCATACCCTCCAGTCTAAAAGCAGTGCATATTGGGCACATTGTCTACCTTCAGTAAGACATCCCAGGGAAGAGTTCGTTGAACATCCTGAAAACATGCCTAGAGTTATTTGTGCAGAAGGTTATAGGGGTCTAGCTCCCAGGAGTTCCCTGCCCTCAGATGGAGAAATGTAGCCAGATAAAATCCTAAGTGAGGCCATTTAAAATGCAGGATCTAGGCAGGGTCCTGCCTGGGTCTAAGATGGTTTTGGAGCTGACAAATGAAGAAATATATACAGCATGTAAAATTTCCCAGGAATCTGTATGAAATGGGCTTACTAATGGCATGTATCGTTTTCACTTCTGCTTATGTTACATTAGTCAAAATTCAGCAAAACAGCCTAGCCTACCTGGAAGATTACTGGGAAATATAGTCTACACCTCTATGAATGGAAGAAAAGGGCAGTTTTGGTGCACATATAACATTGTTTCTACCACTTTATACCACATTGACTTTAGAAACTTGGTGTTCACACATGCCAAGTTGGTGTTCTAAGGCAGAGGGTCAACATTTTTAAGGAATAAATAAAAGTTCATGTTCAGTTCGCTAATACTGCCATTAATCAAAATACCAGAAACGGATTGGCTTTTATAAAGTGGATTTATTGGGCTGTAAATTTACAGTTTTAAGGACATAAAAGTGTCCAAACTAAGGCATCAACAAAAGGATACCTCCACTGAAGAAAGGCTGATGGCATCCAGAACACCTGTCAGTTGGGAAGGCACATGGCTGGTGTCTGCTGGTCCTTTGCTCTCGGGTTCTGGTTTCAAAATGGTTTTCTCCAAATTGCACTGGGCTTCTGTTTCTCTTAGCTTCTCTCTCTCTCAGCTCCTGTGTACCTGTGCTTGTTCTCCCAGGGCATTTCTCTCTGAGCTTCTCTGGGGCAAACTCTGGGCTTCATCTCTTAACTTAGCATCTCCAAACGTCTTTCTGTCTGCATTTCCAAGCATCTGTGCCCACATCTGCCCTTAGCTTCTGTGCGTCCTGGCTTAGCATATCCTGGGGTGTTTTTCCTTCTCTGCTCTGTGAGCTCTCCTTAAAGAATTCCAGTGATCTAATTATGACCCACTCTGAAAGGACAGGGTGACACCACCATGGAAAAGACTTAATCAAAAGGTGTCACCTATGGTTGGGTGGGTCACATCTCAATGGAAACAACCTAATCAAAAGGTCCCACACTAATCAAAAGACTAATAAGTCTGTCCCCACAAGATTGCATTAAAGAACATGGATTTTGTAGGGGAAATAATGGATTCAAACCAGCACAGTCCAGAAGATGAACTCCACACAATGAAGTATATAAATAAGTAGCACACTGACAAACATCTTAGTTCCATAGGAAACAATTAGGATATGCCACAGTCTTCTTGTTAGAATAGAACAGTATGAGTTTCATTTCTCACTGTTGGAGCTACAATATATCTGGAAGCAAACAGCAATTGTTGCAGCATTACTTTCATTATTCCCATTTTATGTTCTCTTCACTATATATTTAAGTAACATTTTTCTGAATTTGACAAAGTTTTGTTATAGCTTTGCACTTTTGCCATTTTGACACCTTCATAGAATACAACCCGATAAAGTTGTAAGTGTGTCTGTATGTATATGCAAACACACACACAGACAGAGACACAGACATATGTATGAATTTCTGTTGATCTGCTTATTCGTGAAAGATATGCACACAGGTTTGTGCATATGCAACATACTTTGATTTTTTTTTTCAAATTTCAGGTGGATTCATTTTATTTGACCTTGGCCTGCTATGTATCATTCTCTCAGTCATTTCTGTAATACATGAACCAGGTCCTGCTAACCAGGAATTCAGCAGTGCCCCCATAAAGCAAACACAAGACAGAAGAGTGTACAGTCAGAGTCAAAAGGCAGACAAAAATGTCTAGCCCTTAGCTCCAAAGCGTGGGTCAATGGGCTCCCATAGAGCCTCAGGAAAGGGCATGTGAAGTTTTCACTGTGAAAATGCCACTGGTACAGACATAAACCTGAAAAGAAGGTAAATTGTACAGCTAGAGGCAAAAGCTGAACTGTTCCTAGAAATCTCCCAAAGGACCTCCAGGCGTACAGTGCTCTCACCCAAACAAAGAAGCTTAACTTGCTGTTTAACCAAAAGGTTTGTGTCTGTGGTTAGCTCAAGCAGTGATCAGGGATAGAAAGACCAGGAAATTGTTGTCCAAAAAGTTTAAAGCCACAGCCACCCATACAATGCAAGATATCCACAGGCATATATTTTTGCAAATTTTTGCCATATTAATATATCACTCATAAAAACATACAATTCCTGCCTCAAATTCCAACTAGATATTTGTTCTACAAATCAGTTAATGGAAATGTTTTATCCAATGTGTTTAACACCCTTTAGAACTCTGTACTCAAATTGGAGTCATAAATGTATTACTTACATTTAGTATCCGAGTAATACATAAAAGTTTTGGAAGTTTGCACAATAGAGTACATAAAGCATTACTTAACTAAAAACTTGCTCTACTCAAGAGGAAGATAATGGGTTATGAGATCATCAATTATGTTGGTAACTGTTCTTCATCACTGGATCTACCTTACCCCTGAAAATAAATGACAATTTGTAGAATTTTTTTTATGTACATACATACTTATTTAAACAATGTAACATTTTATATTATTACAGACTGGTAAGTCTTAAAGGAAAACACCCTTTTCTCTTTATCTCTCACTCTTCTGACACCTATAATCTGTATCAACCAGGAACTTTGAAGTGCTCCTTCTGGGCATCAATATTTGCTACTGTTTTAGTTTCCTTTGGCTGCTCAAGCAAATACCATGAAATGGATTGGGTTGAACAGTGGGAATTTATTCACTCACAGTTTTGAGAACAGGAGAAAGTCCAATGCAAGGCATCATCAAAGTGATACTTTCTCCCCAAAGTCTGTGGCATTCTGGGGCTGGCTGCTGTTGATCTTTGGTCCTTACCTTGTCACATGGCAAGAAGACACATGGTGGTGTCACCTGGTCTCTCCTTTTTCCTCTGGATTCCATTGATGTTCATCTTCTGACTGCTCCCTCTTGAGTTTTCTCTCCATCTGCCTGAGTATCATTCTGCTGATAAAGGACTACAGTAATAGGATTAAAACCTATCCTGATTGAGGTGAGCCACACCTCAACTGAAGTAACCTCATAAAAAGGTCCTATTTACCATGGGTTCACACCAATAGGAATGGATTAAGTTTAAAAAAACATGCTTTTCTGGGTTATATACAGCTCTACAACACCACACCACAGCTACTTCTTTTTTTTTTTTTAATGCTTTTGGACATTCATAGAATGTGAAGCACAACTCACTACTCTTTGTTGTCAGAATGAAGGGATTATTGAAATCACAGAATTAGTCTTATATATTAAACCAAATATATTCATTTATTAAACAAATAGGGATGGAGAGTGTATAATAGGCTTTTCTAGGCCCTGGGAGTTAGAACAGTAATATATGCATGCATACATACATACATACAAAATACCAAATACATGCATGAATAGAAAAGTAAACAGAAAACAACAACAAATGTCTGCCCTTAGGATGTTTATATAGATATCAGTGATTCTAGTGGGGACCACATATGGAGATAACACCTACATGTGGAGAAAACAAAGTATAAAAAAATTAGGTGACAAAAAAAGCTCCTGGAACTAACTAATAAGCAATTTATAGTAAGGTTGTAGGATACAAAGATTAATTTGAAAAAGCCCATTGCTTTTCTATATAACTGCATGAATAATTTGATTTCAAAGTTTAAAATATAACATTATTTACATTGGAACCAAGACATGAAATACAAAATTATATACCTTTTAAAATATTACAAGATCTATATGAAGGAAACTATAAAACTCTCAGGAAAGAAAAAAAAAGATCAAGTATATGGAGAAATATTCCATATTCATGAATAGGAAGACTCAAATTGTTAAGCTGTCAGTTCTTCCCAATGATACATAGATTCAACACAAGCCAAATCAAAATTCCAGTAAGTTATATTGTTTATGTTGTGAAACTGACCATAAAGTTTAAAAAAAGGCAAAACAACAAGAATAAACAGCAAAATACTGAAGAGGAGCAAAGTCAGAGGACTGACACCACCCAACTTCAGGGCTTACTTTAAAACTACAGAGATCAAGGCAATGTGCGTTGGTGAATAATAGACAAATAGATCAGTGGGACAGGAGAGAACCTGGAAACAGACCCACACATACACAGCCAACCGGTCTTTGACAAAGGAACAAAGAGCCATTCAATGGAGAAAGGATAGTCCTTTCAATAAACGGTGCTAGAACAACTGGACATCCACATGCAAAAAAAAAAAAAAAAAATGAGTCTAGACACAGATCTTACACTTTTCACAAAAATAGAATGAAAATGGATCAGAGACATAAATGTAAAATGCAAACTATAAACTTCTAAAAGATAACATTGGAGAAAATCTTGGAGATCTTGTTTGGTGATGACTTCTTAAATACAATCTTTGCAGCACAATCGATAAAAGAAAAACTAGGTGAGTTGGGCTTCATTAAAATTAAAAACTTCTGTTCTGTTAAAAGAGTGAAAAGATAAACCACATACTGGGAGAAAATATTTTCAAAACACATGTCTGACAAAGACTTGTATCCAAAACATATAAAGAATTTTTAAAACTCAACAATAAGAAAAAAAACAGCCCAATTAAAAAATGGGAAAGATATCTGAACAGGCACATCATGAAAGAAGTTATACAGATGGAAAATAAGCATATGAATATGAAAAGATGCTCAACATCATATGTTATTAGGAATCACAAATTAAAACAAGATATCCCTACATACCTATTAGAATGGCTAAAATCCAAAGCACTGATAACACCAAACGCTGATGAGAATGTGGAGCAACAGGAACTCTCTTTCATTGCAGCTGGTGATGCAAAATGGTACAGACACTTTGGAAGACAGTTCAGCAGTTTCTTACAAAGCTAAACATAGGCTTACGATATGGTCTAGAAAGCAGGCTCCTGGATATTTATTCAAAGGAGATGAAAGAGTACATCCTCAACAAAACCTGCACACAAATGTTTATAGCAGCTTTGTTTAAAATTGCCAAAAACTGGAAGTAACCAAGGTGTCTTTAGTAGGTGAACGGATAAACAAATTGGTACATCCAAACAATGAAATATGTTTAAGTGATGAAAAATAATGAGCTAGCAAGCCACAAAAAAACATGGAGGAAACTTAAATGCATATTTCTAAGTTTAAAAAGCCAATCTGGGTAGGCTGCATCCTGTATGATTCCAACTATATGACATTCCGGAAAAGCTAAAAAGATAAAAGTGGTCGTCACAGTTTCGGGACTAGGGAAGTGGGGATGGAGGGATAAAACACGGTGCACAGGGCATTTTTAGGACAGTGAAACAATTCTCTATGATACTATAATCATGGACAAATGATGTGATACATCTGTCAAAACCCACAAAAATGCACAACACAAAGAATGAACCCTAAAGTAAACTATGGAATTTAGTAAGTAGTAATGTATCAAATTGGTTCATCAACCGTAGCAAATAGACCAAATAATGCAAGATGTTAATAATAGCGAAACTGTGGTGGGGGACAAAGGGGCAGATAGGAACTTTGCATTTTCTGTGAAAATTTTCTGTAAATCTATGTCTGCTCTAAAAACATTTATTATTTTTAAAAAAAAGTCATATGAATATATGGGGCCAGAGGAGTCTCGGCTCTGCACAGGAGCACGGCTGCAGATTTGTAGAAACAGCAAGGAAACAGTAGCAGGTGGAGCATGAGTGGGTGGAAGGTGGCAGAGTATACACCTTATCAGGTGACCGGAAGGGTCTTGGCTTTACTGAGTTTTGAAGCCATTAGCAGATTTGAAGCATAAAAGTAAAGTAATTTGACATATATTTTTAAAGAATTGCTGCACAGAGTGGATACAGCCATGATAGAAGCAAGAAGAGCAGGTAGCAGCCTGTTGCAATTATATATTTCGAAGTTGGGACAAACTATTTTTACTGATTGACTGTTGGAAGATAATAGAGAAAAGAGAAAAGTCAGAATGACTTCAAGGTTTTAAGCCTGAGTCTCTAGAAGGCTAAAATTGCCATTTGCTGAGATGGGAAATCTAGGTGAAGAGCAGGATAAAGATGAGGAGTTAAGTTTTTTCATGTTAAAGTTGAGTTTTTTGTTAACTGGAGAATAGGCAATTGCATATATGAGTTTAAGACTTCAGGGGAGATCACTGTTGGTCCCTAGAGACATGGAACACCATAGGTGGATATAATCACTCAAATAATAAGTGTAGAGATTTTAAAGAAGAAATCCTAGAACTATCCCTGAGGAACTCTAGTATTTAGAGATCATGGAGATAAAGAGCAAACAACAAAAAGAAAATGTAAAGAAGGTACAGTGAGGGGGGGGGAAATCAATAGAGAGTAATCTCCTGGAAGCCAAGTAAAGAATGTCTTTTAAAAAGAAAACAATAACCCATTGGATCAATGGCAATGTGAGGTCAATGAGAAAGAGGCTGGAAAATTAATTATTGAACTTAATGAAGTGTAGGGCGCATAGTAGAGTGCAAGGGATGAAATGATTAGACTAGATTTGACAGAATATGTAAGAAGGAAATTAGAATCAGAAGTTCTTGCAAGGTATTATGCTATAAAGGGCAGTAGAAAAATGAGGTTATAGATAATAAAGCACAGTAAGTCAATAGAGACATTTGTTTGTTGTTTTCATTTTTTAGTTGGGAGGAATTATCATTTGTGTACTGATGGAAATTATCCATTACAGAGGGAAGATTTGTTGACACAAGAGTGAGAGAGGGAAATGTCCTTGAATTTGCAAGATTTTGCATGATCTAGAGTATGAATAGAAGGGCTGGCCTTAGCCAAGACCATGGTGCTTCAACTACAGTATCTACAGGGAAGTCATAGTGTGTCAGGTGGGTATGGAAGCTTAAAATTCCCTTCTACAGCTTCTATTTTCTAAGTGAAATTTTATGTGATTGTTAGCTAAAAGTGAGGATGGAGGAGAGGATGATGGAAATTTGAGAAATGTAAAGACAAGGTTCACTAGGTTCCACTTGCAGCTAGCAGTCATGCATTTAATGTGAGGCCATTCAATAATGTTGTGTGTTTTTTTCCAGCTGTGTGCAAATACAAGACAGAGTAGGTGAACTACATCTAATTAGTGATGGGATGTTGTCTTGTGTACACTACAAAGTGAGAGAGGGCAAGAGGGTTAAGATGCAAATGGGGGAATGTGCAAATGGATAAACTGGATAGTGTATCATGGAATGCAAGCTTGGTGAGGAAAGAAGTGAGGAAGCAAGGGGAGTGAAGTGTAGTATTCATGAGGTGGGGTTAGGGAATTTCCAGACTCAGTCAGGAAGAACTGTGAAGCAGACATAAAATCTTGATATATATGTGCAAGGAAAAGGGAACCAAGGTCATCAGGAGGATGCAGATGGCTGCCTAGCATTTGTCCCCGCATTTGACACACAGACCAACAAATGAAAGTCTTCCATAAAATGTTTAAGTGAGAGGAAAGGAAAAGCAGGACAGAAGCTGTGGAAGCATGGAGGACTCCTGGAATAAAATGCATGCATTCATACTTCGACCTGTAATTTATATGCATAACCTTTAATTATAAAGAACTTTATATGATTTTAAAACAATAGACTATGCTTTGTGCAACCCGATACCAATGATACACACATTTCCAATTTTCTGGCACAATGAATACAAAATGTAACAAGAAGGCATAGGCACGTTTTATTGTCCAATATGAGAAGATCAAATGCACATATCTAGCATTAGAAATTGTTAATAAACATGTGAGAAGTATATAGCTATAAGAAGGCAAGCAGCAGAAGGGGCAGGTCTGCTTTGTCCTCTAAGGTATCTCTAGTGCCTAAAACAAAGCCTGACACTCAGTGTTTTTTAAAGAATAAATAAAAATTGAAATTATAAGACATAAATCTTAGTAGCTGTCAGCAATCATGTTTCTCTCAGTATGTATCAGTAACCTCAAGTCAGTCAGTCAGTCAGTGCAAAAGAAGAATAAAGTAGAAATTCAGAGCAAAGCAGAGAGAATGCAGGAGTTGAGGCCAGGAACATCCCTGTACCTATTTCTTCATGTACCTGGAGCCCATTTTTTTATTCTTGACTTCTACAAGAAGATAAAGTCTCTTCATAATAAAGGACATTTTTGCTCCAAGAAAATGAAATCATTTTGTCACTTTCTATCTTAGGAGTCCTACAAATACTGCCTATTAACCAAGTTAACAGAAAAACTTATGTAAAAACACTCAGAAATTAATACTTATTTTTAGAATTTTAAGGCAGTGAAAACCCTCATAGAGCAGATCAGATAGTTGGCTGATTAAAATGTCATTCTAAACACCATATTTTAATTACGTATTCTTAATACATAATAAATTTAAATAATTACATATATATTATGTTTTACCTTAAAACACTTAAGTACATAACAATTCCTGAAATATTTGTTAAAATTGTGTTCTTAAAGATACACTGTTAACTTTTTTTCTGGTAAAGTTGACTGTCATTATTTACAGATTCCATATTGTGAATTTGCCTATTAGTTAAATTTATTGTTAACCCCAAATTCAATATTCACAGCATTTTTGCAGTTATTCATGAACATGTACAGACTGATGATCAATTTGTGTCACCCAACCCATGGGTGTCCTTTATGTAGTACATTTTTTTTTTTTTTTTTTGCATTTTTGTGTCGTGGTGGTGGTGGTGGTGGTGGTGATTTTGCTGTTTAAAATGGCCCACAAACGTAATGCTGAAATGCTGTCTAGTGTTTCTAAGCTCGAGAATGTGGTGATGTGCCTCAAGAAGGAAATGCGTGTATTAGATAAGCCTTCTTCAGACATGGTGCTAGCAATATTGGCTGTGAATTCAATGCTAATGAATCAGCAAGATTAGGTGTCTTTAAACAGAAACAAACATAAAACAAGATTATATATTAATTAGCTGACAAACATGTTGTGACCAGAGGCTTTCAGGAAAATAACCCTGTCACTGCCTTTGGAGAAATAATTCAGTAGTCACTAATTAAGTAATTGTGGAGACTTTATAGACTATAAATACCACAAATAACAAGAATCAGCCTATCTAAATATGCCTATTAAGTGTAAAGAAATTCACTTCTCCTACATTGGAAAGGAGAAGGTTGATCGAGGGCCTGGGCACTGATTACACAGGTTTGAAGTGCTGAAGGGACTCACAAGACTTTACAAGGTGTGCAGATATCAGGCTTTACTAAATTTAGATAAAAAACATGATGCAAAGGAGAAAAAGCACAGCAATCAGCAGGAGTCCAAGACGTCCATGCACAGCCCATCAGGATCCTTTCTCAGTTGCACAGACTTTGTCTTTGAATCAGAAATCACAGAGAGACATGTGATGCTAGAAAAAAGTGTTCAGTGAAGCTTTTCATTCCCCTCTGGCCAAGAAGTCAAGCCAGACTGCATAACCAGTTAAACTGGCTGTAAAAAATCAATCTTAGCAACCCTATAAAATGTAGACAAGCTAGCCCAGAGTATTTCCAGGGAAGTTTCAAAGAATAAATGGCATACTATAAATCAATGGCTAGCCTATTTCATTCTTCTAATGGACAATAGTCAAAAGCAGACTACCAGATGTCCCTGGAGATGACCTAGTCTAGATAGGAGAGATGATTTTGTTTTACACAATCCATAACTTCTCCCTGCCTTCTAGTGAACATTAGTGAGGATATGTTGACCTTGAATAGACCTCCTTGTAAAATTCTGATGGGGTTTACTAACTGAAAGTTAACAGGAATTTCTCATCAAAGAATGTTTTTAGTAAGATGTACTTGGGTCCATCCTGATTGCTTATTGCAAATAAATATGGAACTTATGGAATCAACAACCAAACTGAAATTAGTCTTATAGACTCTACTTGTGAAACCAACCAAGTACAAAAGCTGTGAAACACCAAAACTAAATATTTTTCTCCTGCTATCTTTTAACACACATGTGCTTGATTTTCCCAAATAAAAGCATATCCCAATTCAGAAAGCAACTTTCACGAAGGAGCATTTGAAGATCTGGGATCTTTCCAGAGGCAGATGCTTCTTTTGGGTCCGTTTTTTGCTTGTATCCTTAAATATTCTCAGTAAAGCTTGGTTTTCATTAAGATCCATGATTCATTAGAGTCTGCTTGACATTTCAGGCTTTTATTATCCTGCATATAACACCAGGTTGAAAATTAAAGAAGCGACATCTCTCCCAACTCTCTAGGTATCATATATTAGGTAAATTACTTTTCTGTAGATGTAATTGCGAGTAAGGTTATGTTTATATAGGGAAAGCAAATATGTTATTTGCAGAATTCATAAAGATATAGGAAGATTTCCACTATATGTGTGTGTGTATATATATACACACACACACACATATACTAAAATTCTGTTTCCTAAAATAAATGTTTTGTCATGTAAATACCATTTAAATGGATTGGAGGTGACTGTCTCAGTGGCTGTGGAAATTGTGGAGGTAGAAAATGTAAAACTGTTAATTTGCTCAGTGAAAATGACTGAGTTGAAAAATATTTTTTTTCTTATAATCCTTATCATATACTTCTTTCCTCTCCAAACAATTCTCATTTATATCGCCCTTTTTAATAAGTATGGCTGTCAGAAAGGCAGAAAATATGATGCATCTACATGAATAATATTTAGATTATATTTCCAACTATCTGTGGAATAATCAAAACTAACAAAGGTATACGTTGAAGGGTCACTTGTTCATTCATCCACTTGATATGTATTGAATGCTTACAATGTGCCGCTTACAGTGTTACTAGGTTTACAAAATTAAGTAATAAGTAGACTCTAAAATCAAGACAACTACAATCTATGGGTGACTGAAATAAATAAAATATTTCTATTTGACAATAAAGTTGAGCAAAGAATGCTAAAGGAATAGGTAGAAGGGCCCTCTAGCCAATTTTGAACAGTGACAGAAGGCTTACCAAAAGGAAAGACAGCTGAGGAGCCTCATCAAGAGGGGCATTCATAAACAAGAAGTGGTATATGCATGCATTCTCTTTTCTTTCTCAAAGCTTTCCATCTCTTCACTCATGCAACTTCCAGATAAAAGTTGTTACCTGCTATTGAATGCTTTTATGTTCCATAAAAGAAAGTAAGGAATTGAAAACAGAGATGTCATGAAAATATCTGGTCTGAAGAACAAGGAAAAAATAAAGAGAAATGAACAGACCTTTAGAGAAATGTGGGATAACACCAAGCATAACAATACATGCATAATGGAATTCCCAGAAAGAGAGGGAGAGAGAGAGAGAAAGGGGAAGAATGAACATTTGAAGAACATTAATCCACACAGCCAAGAAGCTTAGCCATCTTGAGTAGGATGAACTCACAGAGATTCACTGAAAGAGATACCATAATTAAAGTGCTGAAAGATGAAGAACAGAGAGAATCTTAAAAGCAGCAACAGAATAGTAATTCATCACTTATAAGGTATCCTCAGTAATATTAACAAGTAACTTCTCACTGGAAACCCAAGGCCAAAAGTAGTGGAAAGACATAGTCAAATTTCTATTAAAAAAAAAAAAAAAAGATCACCCAATAATCACAACCAGCAAAACTGACCTTCTAATATGTACTATGTAGTAAGAATTTCCCAGGTAAACAAAAACTAAAAGAATGTGTCACTCCTATACCTGTCCTACAAGAAATATTGAAGGGGTCTTTGCACAGAAATTAAAAAAAAAAAAAAAAAAGAGCAAGGGTAAAGTACCTACATAGGTAAATATAAAGACAACATGAATATATATTTGCTTGCAACACTTTTCTGATCTTATCTGATTTAAAAGAGAGCTACATAAAGCAATTATTACCATACTATATTTATGGACTTGTATAAAAATGTATTTGTATAACAATAATAGCACAAAGGAGGGGGGAATGGGTCTATACTGGAGCAAAGTTTTTCCCTACTTTTAAAATTAAGAATGTTTTAAGATATTAATTATAACCCCCAAGACCATTATACACACATGCACGTGCACACACACACACACACACAAACACACACACACACACACACAAACAAGGCATTTAAATGGTTCATTAGAAAATAACTATTTACTACAAAAGAAGACAGCATGCAGAACTGGTGAAATGGAGAAACAGAAAAGACATAAAGCATATTGTAAAAACACACAAAAATGAAAGATATAAATGCTACCTCATCAGTGATTATGCTAAATATACATGGATTAAATATGCCAATCAAAAGACAGAGATTGGCAGAACAGATTTTTTTAAAAATGATCCAAATATTTATTCTCTAAAGAGGCAAAATTTGGATTTGATGACATAAATAGATTGAAAATAAAAGGATAGAAAAATATATCATGCATGCAGTTACCTAAAGAGACACAGAGTGGCTCTACTAGTATCAGACACAATTGACTTAAAAAAAATGTTACTAGAAACAAATTAGGTATTTTGTAGTAATAAAAGAGTCACTATATCAAGAAGATACAACAATTACATACATATATGCATCTAACAACAGAGACCAAAAATGGACAATCAAGAATTAACGGTTATAGGCTTCAATATTTTATTTTCAAAAATGGAAACAACAAGAATGCAGAAGATTAAAAAAATAGAACACTTGAACAGCATTGTAAACCAACTAGAGGTACCAGGCATCTAACAATAGCACATTCTACCCACTAACAGCGTAATACACATTCTTATCAAGTGCACATTGACTTTCTTCAGGGAACCACGTGTTAAAGCAAGAAGTAAGTCTCAAAACGTTTTAAAGCATTAAAATCATGCAAAGTATGCCCTCTGACCACAATGGAATTAAATTAGAAATCAACAACAGAAGAAAATTTAACAAATGTGTGGAAAGTAAATACTTATCTAAACACTCAGTGAGTCAAACAATAAATCACGATGGCAGTTAGAAAATACTTTTAAGATGAGTAAACACAAAATCATGATGTTAAGATGAATAAACACAAAATCATGATGTACCAAATTTATAGGATGCAGCATAACCACTTCTTAGAGGAAAACTTTGAGTTGTAAATGATTTAAAAACAACAACAACAACAACAACACCATTATGGCAAAAAAAGAGAGAAAGATTTCAAGTGAACTACCTAACTTTTCACTTTAAGAAACTAGGAAAAGAAGAGTCTACATCCAAAGCAAGCAGAAGTAAGAAAGTTATAGAGATCAGAAGAGAAATTAAAAAGAAACAGAAAAAGAAAAAGAAAAAAACAAACAAAAAACAAAGAGCAAACCAGAAGTTCATTCTGCAAAACAATCAACAAAATTGACGAACCTTTAACTAAACGGACCAAGAGATAATGCCAAGCATGTTTGTTCCTCTTTTCAAGCAAGCAAAAATCATCTACGGAGCTCCTTCATAGGACATCTCCTTACATCTTTTTAGCCACCTGGAAGCAAGCAAGGGAATCTTAGAAAGAGTTTCCATAAAAGGTGAACAGAATCAAAAGAAATCATGGCTTAGGACACGAGGCTGAGCACACTGCCCTCTTGAAACAAGTTAGGCCATATTAGCTAGAAGAGTTATGCAGATATGTGGTCTAAGTAAGTAGCTGTCTGCTACAGCAATGTTTTCAAACTGCATTATTATTCTTACATCCATAACGTCTTCAGCTTTGCACATTATCTTCCCTTGGATTGGAACAGAATGGTTGAAATACAAACAAGGAAATATTTTGTTGATTCCACCAAATGCCTAACCCTTTCTATCTTGAGATTTGAAATGACTCAATTTTCTCCTTAAAAGTAAACAGCCATAGCCCTTTCCTACAAATACGCTAAGAAATAATAATCTAATTAATCACAAGTGTTTGCTACTTAATTTTACATTATGATCAAACTGATAAAAGTCAACATTTGTCAGGGGGATGACTATATGCCAAATATGGTAAATTATTACTAACCCCTAATTAAGTTGTTTGTTTTGAATGAACTGGACTGTCTCTAGGCTTTTCTAATAAATTAGTTACATGTTTAAATTATGAAAAATATAATTGTCACTGCAACACTAAAAGATTACATTCTCTCAATACTGTAAATACAGATTCTTTTCTTTTTGTTAAACAACTTACAGTTCCAACAATTAATTTGTTATATTTATTTAATATGCTGCCTCTAACGAAATTCAGATCCCATTAATAACAGATAATGTAATTTTTAGAAACTTGTGTTTCAGATGTTATCATATTTTAATTAATATGCCATTGTTATTATATTGATTATCTTGAGAAAACCATACATTCTTTAGTTGTAGGATGATGAATTTCACTGATAACCCAAAATAATGTTATTCTTGGTTCTCATACCTTGGATCACTTTATCTGTATGACTGTTAATAATTAGGCATTTGATACTCCAATAAGAGAAGCTCCTTGTGATTTATCCATGATGGACAGAACTTCTAAACTGTGTCTTACATATATGGAATTTGAAGTGTATATTAAACAAAATTTTATTGGTTGCTGATGTACCTTCTATCATTTTTATTCCATAAACACATTGACTACATCCTAAATAAACTAAAAGAATACTTTACTTCATAGTACCATATGTTGTAAATACTTTAGTTTGAGGATTTTGTGAAACTAAGACTCTGGGCCTTAATTTTCAAAATTGGAAAGTGGAAAAATAACAATAATCTCACCTATCTCACTGTGTTGTTTTAAAAGTTAGATGTCATATAAAGTAATTTGCCTAGCCTAAAGAAAAATGCTCAATAAGTATTAGGTAGTCATCTAACTGATGGTTGTCAATACTACATTTACTGTTTTATTATTTATGTAAAATCATTTAAAAATATTTTGTCAGTGAAGACATTAAGGCTTTTAGAGACTGAAAGATGACAAAAGGCTTCCAGTTTCTACTCAGGCATATGCAGAGCTGGAAAGAACATTGCTGCCAAAATTTCAATGGAAAAAAGTGATGTCTGTCCAAAGAATTCAAGAAGTAGCAAATAACCAAAGGGAGAATACTAGAATGAACCTGGGGTTGGATTACAGTGAGAGGTTTCAGTAGGAATCTCTTTTGTTTGTTTGTTTGTTATGTTTGTTTGTTTGCTTAATATATAGTCAGATAAATAAAAATGGAAATAAATATACATGCATATTATTAAATATACATGTATGTATAAGTGGGTCACTATACATCAGGGGTTGCCAATTCTTTTTCTGCAAACACTCATAGATGACAGCAAATGTATGTGTGTGGCTGTGTTCCAATAAAAGTTTATTTAGAAAAACAGGCAGCAAGCTGAATTGGACCTTGTACCATAGTGTGCTGACTTGTGGTACACGCACAAATATTTCTCAACTCCAGGATACCCTGGTAACAATAAGCACAACTAGCACTAAGACCTTGGTGTCTAAATACCATTCTCCAACGAAAAGAACCAGGGCTCCTTGGTGTAGCATTTTGTAAACAGTTTGGCAGCTTCTAAAAAGTTAAATTCAATTCACCACTGAGCAATTCCACTTCTAGGTATCTACCCAAGAGAAATAAAAACATATGGGTCCACACAAAGACATGTACAAATGGTCAGTAGCAGTACTCATAATAGCTCCAAACCAGAAATAACCAAAATGTCTATAAACTGATGAGTGGATAAACAAATATATTTTCATACAATGGAATAATATTAAGCAATAAAAATGAATAAAATACTGATACAGCTTACTTCATGGATGAACCTCAAAAACATTATACTAAGTCAAAGAAGCCACATATAAAAGACAACATATTAAATGACTCCAGTTATATAATAGATCCAGAAAAGATACATTTATAAAGACAGAAAACAGATCAGTGGTTGCCTGGGGATGGGGCGGGGGGGTTGGCACCAAGATTGACTATAAACAGGCTTGAGGGGAATTTTGGGGATGATGGAACTGTTCTAAACTGTTTTTTGATGATGGTTGGACAACTTTGTAAAATTACTGAACAATCATTTAAGTGTACCTTTACATTGGCAAATTTTATGGTGTATAAATTAAACCTTATAAAAGCTTTTAAAAAATCAGTTTGCTGAAACAAAAGGAATTAATAGAAGTATGATCATCTAGTTCTGTTGTACCAAGCCCTGCACTAGGTAAAGTAGTACAGAGAGAGAAAAGAAAAGAAAAAAAAAAGGGGTAAACACAAAGCTTTTTGCTCTTCAGAAAAAGTTTTAGAGCTCACACTTTTCTCTTGCATCACACACACATTTCACAGCTTTCCATAAAATGAGCTAGGAAATATCAGCTAGAAAAATATGTACCTGCAGTGAGAGAAGTACTGATCTGGAGTTGGAAGACCAGAATTGGAATCCACACTGCAATATGTGTTAGCTTTGTGATCTGAGAGCAAGAACAAAAAAAAAAAAATATCTAAGGAGCATTCCCTGAGTACCTTATCTGTGTCAAATCCTTTGATACCTCTTATAGCGTCATGTAACTCTTTTTTTGAGGTTCTTATCACAGTATCAATTTTGTTTATGTGTGCCTTATTTGTTCAAAGTATACAATCACCACTAATTATAATCTTCAGAGAAGCACATTATTGTTTTTTTGCTTACCATTCTAGTCCCGGGAACTTCATGAATGCATGAATGAAAGTAGATGAACTTAGTCTCCTCCTCTATAAAATAGGAGGAGTTAAGTCATGGGGATATTTACAGGATTAAATAATGATACCTATCGGTTACTGAGTGCTTGATGTGTGCTGGGTGCTATTTTATATGGTATGTATTCTTTCATTAAACTTAAAAAGCAATGTTACAAGGGAGATGCTATTTTGCTCTTTTTAGGCTCATTTGTACTGTTAAGGAAATGTCTACAGAGTCAGGTTCACTGCCCCAGGACACTGGCTGGTGGATGGGAGAGACACTGAGGCAGGGATTCAGATACGACTGAACGCTTCTCTGCTTGTCAGTACCACCAGCCCATGAGAGGTCCCTGAAGTGGTACCAAAGGATCAGGGGCCACAAACCCTGAGAAATACATGAGCATGTCTATTTACCAAGAAGAGAGTATCTGAAGTTTCTCTTAAGGTCCATTTTTTTCAAGGCCAACAATCTGATAATTCTTAAATCTCAGTTTTCTGTCTCTCAGAATGTGCTTTCTTTGTGTATAATGTTCACTGGGAAGCATATTTAGCTACTTGGAATTTTGGAACTCCTAAAGAATGGAAACTTAAAAAAAAAATTTAAGTTTACCTAATGAATGCGTCTCCACAGAAGAAAGGTAAAGAGCTTAGATATCTGACTTAAATGTCTAAGTGGCATTTATCAATTTTTGATATGAACTTTCAATTCTAAAATAAAACACTGAACTGCCTTAAGTGGAAAGCTGTGCCACTGTGGCCCATGGTATATGTATCTTTAAGAGCCACACATGCATCTGGGTTCCAAGGAATTCTCAATCACGTGGTCGTTTCCACACTGCTCAGTATCACTTCCTAACTCTCTCATATTTTTAGATAGCAAAAGGAGATACTGATGAAGAGTGCTGTGACCGAGATGAAAGGTAATGGAAAAAGTCAGCTTTAAAAAGCTCTAGGAACAGAGCGAAAGCAGACAAATTATCTGATAACACCAAAGAGTCAGTCTCAGGCAATGCTGATTTTATCAATAAGGGGATTTGATAATCATTTTCTTCTCAAAAGAAGAGATAGTTACTTTGAAGTAGCCTTAACACGGACCTTTCATCTGAGCTTCCACTAACCTAAACTCAGAATTAGAAATAGTTTTCAAAATCTTGAGGCATCATTTGTGACCATCATGACTTGGATTTTTAGCATCTTTTTTTTTTCCTGTTATCTACACATATATACTATGTGTCACCAAAATGAAATTTCTCCTACCTCTGGTAGCATCCAGGTCTTGCAGACACAATCAGAGCTGCCAGCTAACGCCTCAACCAATTTGTAGTGGCACCTTCCCTGCAAATCAGAAGCATTTTTTTCTTCCTCTTTTCTGTCTCTGTTTCCCTCCTGCTTTAACCACATCAATCCTTTAAGAGCTCTGAGTAAGTGATGCCTGAATATACTTGTTTCTAAGCTGGTGATAGGTAGAGAAACGTACATCTCAGATTCAGAGAAGAGGGACAAAGGTGCCCATACCTATTGAAACTCCTGGGATGAAATTCTTTTGGTAGAATAATTAAATACAGGTACTCTAAATAACTGCCTAATATCCCAGAATTCAGGGCAGTAAGCACATTAACAGGACTTGTACATTGAACAAAGTCGTTCACTAAATCTTTTTTTCTTTAATTTAATGAATGGATTAAAAACCTCGGGACTGTGTATCACAAGACCTAGTTCTGAGGAACAGAATTGGCCAAAATTGAAATACTCTGCCAGTTTAAAAATTATTATTGACATCTATTTTCCAATCTATAAAAGGGGGCTGCTAAGTAATTGTTTTAGAATGATAAAAATTTAAGGTATTTTGAAAAATCAATGCATAAAAAAATGAAAGATTGGCCACCTCATTTTGCTATTTTGCTTAATTAGTTAATTAATGCCCCCTCCCCTTTTCTTTAATAGAAAACTTTGGCATAACGACACACACACACACACACACACACACACACACACACACACACACACACACACACACACACACCTGAAATGCCAAGTATGCCGCCTTCTCTTTTGCCTGGAGAGAATGGGAAGTTTTGTTGCCGTATTAATACTTCGCTTAAAGAAATAAAAAATACATGCATTTTCCTTCGGGTCTAGAATACACAGTTGACTTTGTTCTTTCAAATTTATAGATTATAACCATTACCTAGGGCAGAAGTATTCAAATTGTTCAGACGTCTGGGAAACTAGAACCCAAAGTCCTTTTAGAACATTATTTACTTTAAAGGAACTGTGGACCCCTAATCTGCTTCTTCATATCTTGACAACCATAAATATGTGACTAACATATTTACCCCCTCAGAAAAGTGAGCTGGCAAGCTCTACATGATCAGCAGTTTATATGTTTTTCTCTGATATGAATTTACTATTTGCTCACCAATTTTCTTTTGGTAAAAACTCAAAGAAAGGTGATCTAGAGTTAAGGGAATTTTAGAGGGAAAAATGTCAAATGAAGTAAATATAATTTATTAAATTTTCTGCAAAATCAGGGAAAGCTTAGTATTACTCAATTTCAGGAGCAGAATACCCTCATTCTAGCTCTCAGAAATACATATTTCATTGGAATAAAATTCAAGAAACACAATAGGAAGATGCGTGTCATTTTTGTTTGCCCCACATAGAAAATTTAGGAAGGATTAGAGAAATTCAGGAGAAGTGGAAAAAGATTGACAGATGGTCTTTCCTCTGCTTCAGGCTTCTAGCAGTTGGCCTTCTCTCACCCTCCCCTTTGTGTTCGTGGGAGGGAGGTGGTTATTAGTTGTTTACGCTCCAAGCAGTCTTTCTTTGCTTCTGTTTAAAACATTTTCCCCCTTAGGGGAGAAACATAAGTACAGTACAGAGCACAAATCTTAAGAGTGCATCTCAATGAATTTTTACCAATGTACACAGACGTTATAACCACTAGTGATGAAGATATAGGAACTTTTTAGCATCCCTGAAAGTCTTCTCTGTGACCAGGTCTAGTCCATGGCACCCCGACTTGTAACCACTATTCTGATTTCTATCTCAGTGAATTAGTCCTGCCTGCTTTGGACTTCATACAGTTGGAATCATCTAGCATGTACTTGTTTAGCAGCTGCCATCTTTCATACAATAATGACTCTTTCTTCAAGTATTTCAATATAGGAACAAAAACTTCTGGGGTTTTCCAAATGCAGGCATGCTTAACTAAGAGTTCCAATGTAGCATCCTTGCCTGGATGCTTAGAGTTTAATGCATAGAAGCCATGGTACGGATATTGATATTAAAGAAAAAGCAAGTGATCCTGTAACAGATTTATTGCAAGCTGTTTCCTTGTTATCATTCTCAATTTAACACACTGTACACCTCAGTATAAATTCAGATATTTAGCATCAGATTGCATAACTAAGATACAAGTATTGTCCAAGTTTGCTTCGTTGGTAATATGTCTGTTCCCTGTTTCTGCTCTTAAATATTGTAGAATCCCATTGATCCTAGGTAACATTGTTATCTTTGGGGAAACATTACATTGAAATCTAACTCAAATAACCAATTTGACCTTATTTCAAACTTTAGGAATATAAACAATAATTTTTTAAAAAATTTAAAAATATTCCTACACTGAATGACTCCCTGTGTCATACACACAAGGGCCTAAAGAAATATGTCACAGAGCAATTTCTGGGTCAGAGTAAATTAGAGTTTGTAATGCATTTGCCTATATTGCAGAAGCATAAAAAAGAAATGAGGTAATTTTGTCAGGGTTTGATGCGCATTGTTCACTGAAACATAATGCAAGTTATGTCTTTAGCTATAAAATAAAATAATGAGGCTATATATTCCAATTCGTTCTCATAGATTATAAACTCAATATTCCGATTGTGTATATTTAATAACTTTACAGTGCTTATCACTTATTTTCAAATAGAATTTGGAGATAATATGCTCGATTCTTTGCAGTGTGCTGTGGAAATTATTTTCTCAAAATGAAGGTTGAAAAGAAATCTCTTTGTACTACCAGATTCAGTCTGTCCCATACCAGAATCATCTTCCCAGAGCAAGCCCTAGGAGCTTTTCTTCCTGGCTTGGCGAGCCCTACTGCTTTTCTAACATTGAGTAAAATTCCAGACATTTCAATGCTGGATCACCACTTCATGAAACTCCTTAATTGCTCTTGATTGTTTAACACTAATTTGGCTTCTGAATCCCAAGGCAGAAAGTTAGATACAAGGATAATGCCAATGATAAATATAATAATTTGAGGTATGAAAAATAATCATAGCATTTAAGTATTTACTAACCAAAGGAAGGACAGGAAGGGGGTAAATTTTAAAAGTGTGTGGAATTGTTTTCATACCTACCCCTGCCCTCTCTATAGCTCAATGTTCACCTATAGCTGAATATCTAATAGCCATTAAAGCCTCTGTGCTTCTCTCCATAATAATTGTCAGGACCTATGTATTGGGGACAAATTACAATTGTTGACTTAATATTTCCATTTGGGGGAAATACAAAGATGTAAAATGACAAATAATTGCTATTAACAGAAAACTGAATATTAAAGACAAAAGCATGTGTACAATTGACCATGTAGTAAAAGATAGCATGGAATAAATGCTAAATAGGAAACCCAGAGGATACAGTGATTTTTGGGGGCTATGAAGGGAGGAGAAAAGCTTACACTATTGAGCTCTACTATACAAAATAAGGTTTTCAAAGAATCTTTGACAGCAGACACAAGAACATATAAAAAAGTCATTCCAGAGTGTGGGAAAGGGCCTGTGAAAATGTATACCACTATAAAAGGTAGGTAACCCTATATGAACTGATCAAAGAAAGTTATTTGGGACTAGATCACATGTGGTCTTGTACAATATGCTAAATACCTTGGACTTCCTTCTACATTACAAGAGTAATAGATTGTTAAGGAAGGGAGAAAAACTTTGATTTTGAGAAATTAATTCTGATGACAGTACAAAGAAAAGATGTGAGAAAACGAAAACAAGATCAAACATTTATTATAATATTCTGCAGTAGTCCACATCAAGAAAAGAATGATGATCAGAAATAAAGGAAAATCTAAGGCAATGGAAAGGGAAGGATGGATATATGAAACTTGCTGATATTAAAACCACTGAGATTATGTGTGTGCTCATGTATGTATGATGGCCTGTCCTAGTGAATACGAGAATTTAGATGTCACAATAAAGACTTATGTTGCAATTAAGAACCCATGCTTGACTCTTTGAGACTTGGAATTGACAATTCTACATAGTGAAGTTAAATGCTTTTAAAAATAAAATCAATAAAGCTGTTTTACTCTTATTTCTATGTTTTTCTTTCCCCCCATTGACTTTGAAGTTATGTAGTAATTGTAGAATACTTTCAAGAAAGAGTGTTAGATATTTCTCACCCCTGCATAATGGGTTATGTCCCATCAAGATATTGCTCAGACAGGGAAAACAGCAAAAGCACAGATCTAGTTATGCATGGGGAAAGCAGAGATTTTAGTTGATCTCTTTTACAAGTGTTGATCCAAAAGTCCCACAGAAGGTGACATGATTTTTCTACATTTCATGCTCTACATAATTTAATCAAATCTGGGCATGAAACTTCTACAGTTTTCCTATATCTTCAACTCCCACTACTATCAACCTAGTCATCTACTAAGTCCAGAATGACTTTTTCTACTCTACCAGTTTCCTGTCAATAACTTGTTTTGATTAAAATAAACATAACTGAGGTATGAATTGTATAGAATACTAAAGGTAATGCGAATCTGTGCTTGTTTTTCACAGCATGCTAATATAAACCAGAAGTTAATTACTATGTTATTTTATTGTGCCCTCAGATCACAAACAATCAGATGATACTGGTCAAGACAAAATGAATTAAAAAAAAACATTTAGATCATTCAGTCAACTAAATCAGATATCTTCATTAATCAAATTTACCTTTAAAAGGCAATCTTTGATTTCTTTACATGTTATTTGCCTGTAGGCATTGTGCCTAATGCAATTTCTTATATAACTTTGGAGGTCCTGCTTCTATTTGTTTTTCTTTTCTTTTTTTCTTCTTTTGGTTTGTTTTTAATTTTCTAAGCAAGTCTGCTTTTCATTAGAATATATTGTAATTCCCCAAATAAATGTCTGTCCACTTTATTGTACCTTTCTTTAGTCTTTGATGCATTCTTCAATTCTGTTACTCAAGAGTCATTGTTCACTAGCTACTCCTCTTCTAAAGTTCTGTTGCTTTAATTTAAATCATCCAACAAACGCTGTTTAAAAACCTCTAATCCAAGGCCTTTTTGCACGTTATAATATAAGATCCCTGCCCTCAGAGGGTTCACAGTCTGGTTATGGAGAGAGGCTTATGAATAGATCTTTTAATAAAATATGGAAAAAGTACAAAAGGCTGAATTTAGTGGGTAGAACGGACTAATATCTAGGTCAGTGGTTCCAAAGTGTGGTTCTGGACCAACAGCCTTAACGTCAAGGAATTTACTAGAAATGCAAATTATCAGACTATACCCAGCCTACAAGGGCAGAAATTCTGAGTAGCACACAGTAATCCATGTTTTAACAAGTCCTCCAAGTGATCATGATGCACACTAAAGTCTGAGATCCACTGATCCAGATTAATGATAAATTATTTCCACTAATTTTCCACAACACAAAAGGGACATATTTATAGTGAGAAAAATAACATTGCTCTGACAGTATTTGTCTGAGAATGAGGTTCCCTGAAAAAAAGAAGCAGAACAGTCTTCCCAAACTATCCACTCCATAAAAAAAAAATTATTCTCTTTGTTATATCTTCTTATAATTATTGCAGAAACACAATTTTGGTTTAAGGACCAAAATGTTGGCTTTTTTCTCCCATTCTATATAGAAAATAGTCTTTATTAGGATAAAAAAAATACTAAAGAATAACTTTAGAGTATTTAATTGCTTTGTTGTGAAAAAAATAAAGTCTTTATATGGAGGACAAAATTGCTAATATAATAGTGAATACTGTACACTAATGCTATTATCACCCTTATAAGATATTTAAGTATATGTTGTTTACGTGCATAATTTAGTATCTGCATTTGTGATATAATAAACATTTAAATTATACCATTCTTTACATTTATATTCTAAAGACTCATGTCTTAAGTAAAGACCTTTTACTTGATGAAATACATAATAATTGCAAATATGCCTATTCTTAAGGATAATTGATTTTAAATGTAAAACCATACATACGAATAGGTTCTTTGAAGTGCTGATAAGTAGCTTATCACAAACCAGGAGAAAAATGTGACTTAATGATAAAGTCACAGTGTGATTTGGCATTTTCAGCCTCAGACAAATAAGTTGTTATTAATCACTATTATGAGCAGCATGCTGTACATTTTGAAATTGTGAATATGACACCATGAAAGCTTTCAAATCAAGCTTGAAAATTTGTCTTTAAATATTTGATTAATCATAAAATTAGAAGTGAAATTAGAATGATGTCATTCTGACATAGAACATCCATAATACAGTTTAAACAAATGATAAAAGATCCTTTATTCTTTAAAGGTTTTTTATAAAGGAAAAGTGAGGAGAAGATCCTGAGATTCTAGAAGAAGAGAATTTATTATAAAATTAATCCTCCACTTTGGTCTTTTCTTAAACTAGTCCTGGGCATGCATTCCCTTAGGGATAGCATGGCAATTTCCCATTAGGTCAACATCCAAAATAAAAGTCTGTTTTACTAGTTTTATCCCATAGTGGGCTTATTCCAAAACAGATTAGCATAACACCTTAGTAGGATGTTTCTTTGTCATTGACAGCATGTTTGTGGGGACCCGGGCAGAGGCAGATCCATCTACTTAGAAATGTGCAGGAAAACACATTTTCCTTGTCGGAGACAAGTAGATTTGAAAGCTAGATAATCTAGTATGCATAATATCATAGCATTCTGCTTTTCCTGATCCAATGCAGTATTTCCTTTTCCTTAAGAGCTAGAAAAATATATAAATCATCACTCAACCTGATTTCCATCAACTTCAGTTACAGTATTTCCATTACTGCCTTGAAGAAGAGTTACACAGTCCACAAATTTTATGTGCAAATTTGAACATTATCTAAGTGCCATACTCAAAGTCAGCCAACCAAATGCAAATGGTGTACACATATTAAATTGCTTACAGGGACAATATGCTTTCCTGATATTTTAGGACATTTAGAATGCTGACACCATTTTTAGATGTCAGGTAGTGGGAGAGTGCTTTGAGGCCCAGGCAGAATCATCTATGCCCCAGGCTTCCCATGAGAAACAGATGTTTTCTGAAAAAGGCCTCCTTAACGCAATACAGTTTTAAGGTATTGCTTTGAAATATGAAGAATCTCTAATCTACCAAGAGTATGGTTGAGGGGTAGTTCCATGAAATGGAATACTACTCAGCAATAGAAAAGGCAGAAAGTACTCATACATACAATGAGGGTGATTCTCAAAGACTTTATGCAGAGTAAAGAAGCCAGACTCCAAAAGGTAACATATTGTATGATTCCATTTATGTGCTCTATGAGAAAAGACAAAATATAGGGACAGAAAAGAGATCAGCAGTCACCAAAGCATTAACTACAAAAGAGAAGAATATTTCGGTGTGATGGTAGTTGCGTGATTTACGCATGTATCAAAACTCTCAGAGCTATATACTAAGAAGATTAATTTTGCTGTATGTAAATTATAACAATATTTATAATTCAAGAAGCATATATTTGGTTATATCTGTTAGGAAATGGGTAGTTAAATTTGATGAATTAAAAAATGTTCTCAAATAATTATAGCTCCTTATTTTAAATGATAGTGCATAATATGGTTCAGAATGGTAGCCAATGGTTTTCTTTGTCAAATGAAAATAAACTGATGATTTACACCTAAACACACATTTCCTTTTATTAAGCAAAGACAAATGACTAGTCCTGCATTAAAAAAACCAATACATGAAAAAAAAGCAAAGCAATGAGTCTGAAACAGTGTTGCTGTGTTAACTTTGTCGTTCTTATTAAATATTTGAAATAAAATGCTATGGCCATTGTTTGTGCCATTGTAAAGATGTAATGAGATGAAGTGGCTTAAGAATTTCAGAATATGTATACATAATTTAATAATACACAAAGAAAATTTAATAGATTTGTCACACATTATTCAACAGTGGTTATTGTCATTAACATTTCTTCTAAAGCCCTAGATGTATGCTAAAGATATGACATATTGAAAAAAAAAAACAAAACTATTCTTAAAAAGAGAGAAACAAAGCTAAATTTAAGCAGTTGCATGTCTATTATTTTATCTGAGACAGATCCATGAAGCAAGTCTTACAAAAAAGGCTTGAGTTGTAGGTAACATTAGTTTTAAAGCCTATTTATAGATAAAGTATTTCTCCTTCTATATAAAAGAATCAACCTCCACTTTCCTATTCTAATCTGTTCTAAATCACTGTGAACCTTAAATATGAATTCCTCATAATTCTTCTGAGACCAAAGTCATAAAAAATAATAGTAGAGCATAAACTTCACAGATATCCAGAAGTTTATCTGTTCTCTTACTCAGGTATTCAATGTATACATAACATACATTTACATTCCAGGCACTATTTTAATTGTTGGGAATACCATAATTAACAAGACAGTTGTATTTCTTGATCATTTGGAGATTATATTTAAATCAGGTTACATTCAAATCAGGTTTCATTTAGACCAGGAGCTGACTTATATGACTATAACTTTTAAGATAAATGACCAAAATTTCCTTATGAGCAACAGTGACTTGTCATCCAGAATATTAAAGAAGTGAGCAGACTTTTTTGGTCCTGTCCAACCACTAAACTAAAGTTTAATAAAATTTGCAACTATGTGGCTGGGACATTCTGAATAGTTACAATATCTAATGCACAGTCATATTCAGAATTTGTCATTTCACTAAAGAGTTTTGTTTAATTTTGCAACTAATTCAAAGGAGAAAAATCCAGAAATCAGTAAGTTTCTTTGCTAATGTAATTTTATCAATTGTCAGCTAATGCTTTGTGTGTGTGTGTGTGTGAAATGAATGTAATATATATTCATGGAAAAATAATTGAAGAACTCAGCATTTCTTCCATTAGTCTCCAAACGTAATAACTATGATTACTAAGTTTTTTTATGTTAAGCCATGATTAAATTCTTAGAATTAGCTCAACTTGGATATGATGTCTTATTTCTGGTCTATATTCCTAAGTAAAATTTGCTGGTAATTTTGCCCAAAGAGACCAAAACTAAGATTCTGAATTAGAAGATGAGCTATGGAAAAAGGTTGAAAATATTTATTGTTTTTCCAGCCATATGTTTATTTTATATTTTCATATACATGTTTGGGACTATTTATGATAAAATTGCATGTTTGACAACAGGGCAAAGGGAACATGAATTAATGTGCTTTAAAAGTGTTGCTTTGGAATTTACGTATTAACACGGGAACATTTTCTGACATATAATTAGAAGAAGAAAAGAGATGAGTACTATTATGGATTGAATTTGTCCCCCCAAAAGGATAAGTTCAAGACTTAAACCCAGTCCTATTAATGTGAACTTATTTGAAAAAGGATCTTTGAAGATATTAGTTAAAATGAGGCCAAATTATATTATGGTGGGCCCTAATCTAATACAAGAAGAAATGTGGATGCAGTTGGTAGAAGAGAGACAAAAAGAGAATGCCATGGCTTGTTGTCAAACCCAGCATGGAACAGATTCCTCCCTACAGACTTCAAAAGAAATATAGCCCTGCCAACACCTTGATTTCAGACTTCTGTGAGACAATAAATTTATGTTGTTTTAAGCCACCTAGTTTGCGGTACGTTTTTATGGCAGCCCCTAAGAAACTAAGACAATCACAAGGCAATGTATGTAGAATGGTACATTTTCTTTAAATGTCTCCTGGTAGCAGTTGAACTCATGTTTCATTGAAAGCATAGAGAAAATAGGCTAACTATTCCTTTTCTCTCTTACCTCCTTCAGCCCCTATTTCTCACTACTTCTCCACCCTCACCTTCGCTTAATTGAAAAAAAATATATATTAAGTTTATAGTACTCTTTCTAAGTATGTTGACTACAGAAACAGTTGATTGACACCTATTTTCCTTCTATGAAAATGGCCCGAATGTGACCTATTCAGTTGTCCATTTTCTTCTCTGATAAATATATTTGGAGCAGTTACATAGCTCTAGACACTATTCTTAGCACTGGGTATACAGCTGTGAAAAAAATAGGTAAAATAGTCTGGAATTTGTATTATAGTGCTATAGGAAGCACACCCACCCACCCACACACGGACATACGTAACGGAGTATTCAAATAGGCAGCCAAGGTTGCATTTTTAAGGAGGGGTGAACAGATACGGCCTAAATGAAAATGACGTATGACATATGAAAAGGTGGTGTCAGGGGTGTGAGAGCAAGCATACCTGGAGAGACAGCATTCCAGACACAAAGAATAGCAGGTTCTGAGTTGGGGGTATGCCTGGTGTATTTGTAAATGAGCATGGGTGCTGTGTGGCTGGAGCTCCTTAGAAAAGTAGGAGAGCAGTAGGAGATGAGGATGCACCACAAAGGGGATCAAATCGTATGGAGTTGAGAGGTAAGGTGACCACACATCCCAGTTTCCCCAGGTCAGTCCCCATTCATGCCTGCTATTCAAATGTCATCTCTCCATTTTGCTCTCAAAAATGAACCAGTTGGGACTATTACATACATAGTCATCTTTCTTCTAGGCCTATATAAAAATATAGAACTATATTTTTGCTGGATGGGATGATGAAGGTTTTTTTAGAAGAGAATTGAAATGATCTGTCTTTTGTTTTAACAGCATCATTCTGGCTGATGTGTCACAACTAGAAAAGGGATCAGCAAAGGTCATCTGTTAAGAGGTAAAGAGTAACAATTTTAGACTTGTGGTCCATACAATCTCAGTTGCAACAGCTCCACTCTGCTGCTGTAGGGCAAAAGGTGTCACATAGCATCTGTAAACAAACAGGTGTGAGAGTGGTCCCATAAAATTGAACTGTGGATGGTAAAATTTAAAGTTCAGATAACGTTCGTGTCATGGCATATTCTCTTTTTGATATTTTATTCAACCATTTAAAAATGGAAAAAATTATTATTTGCAGGCCATATAAAATAGACTGCAGGTTGGAAGGTGGCACTTTGCCACCTCCTGGGATAAAGTGAAGGGGCAAAGTAGAATCAGGGTGACCAGGTAAAGCCTATTTCAATAATCCAAGTGAGAAACTACAGATGGGAAGACCAGGATAACAGTGGCAGAAGTAAGAAATGAAAACATTCTGGACATAGTTTTAAAAAGTGCCTTGAACATTTAATGAGAGTTTGGATGTAAGGCACTAGAGAAGGAGAGATGGAGGTGTGCACAATGATCCTTTGGTCTGAGCAACAGAAAGGACCAGCCAGCAGTGAAGATGGGGAAGACTGCAGGTACAGAGGGTTAAGGTTAGGAAAACAAAGAATTCAGTTTGGGAGATGCTCATGTTTCGATAATTATTTCATATCCAACTGGCAATGTAAGGAAGGCAGTTGGATATGCAGATCTGTAATTAAGAGAAGAGGTCCAGGTTAGCAATATCAACTTAGAAGTCATCAACCAACATGTTGAAGATATTTAGCATCAGGAGCTGGAATGCCATCATTCAGGGACTGAATATAATTGGAAGGAGGAGGGATCCAAGAACTGAAGCCAATATCCACTGGTGCCCACCAACAAGTGCCATCCATAAGGAGCATCTGGTTTGAAGACACAAGATAAGTTTTCAAGAATGAATGATGGTTCTGACTGTAGTAAATGCTGCCATTAGCTTAAACAAGAAGAGGATTAAGAATTACACTATTAGAATTAGTAAGATGGAAATCATTGGTGACGTTACAAGAGCAGTTTTGGTGGAGCATTGAAGTGATAAATTTAAAAGAAGTGGGTTTCAGAAAGAATGGAAAAGGATAAAGAGAGTAGGTGTAGACACTCTTTAGAAGAAACTCCCTGAAAATCAAAGGAGAAAAAAGAGGTGGTGGCTGGAGGGTGTACTGGGCTTAAGATATTTTTAAATTCATTATGAAAAAAAGAAAACCCATACAAAAACAAAACTCAAGATAATAGTATAAAAAGTTGACATGTACCCATCATCCAGATTCAACAATTACCATAACTGTGCCACACTTGTTCATCTATCTCTTTTTACAGTTTTTTGAAGTACTAGAAGACAAATTCCTGGCTTCATGTTATTTTACGCATACATATTTCAATATGCATATCTAAACACAGGGATCATTTCTTTTATAACCACAATGCCTTACAAGGCCTAGTAAAAGTAATAAAACATCCTCAGTATCATGGGGTGCTCCGTACCTTAAGACAGTTTTAGTTTATGGGAAATACCAACCTGGTTGCGTGCGGAGGAGAAAGATGCCCTACAGCTAGGGAAATGAACGGAGAGGTCCTAGAAAAAGAGTGAGCCAAGGGGCCAGAATGTAGTGAAGGAAGTTGGAAGTTGTACCTTGCAAAGGCACACACTCAATTCTTTAAAAACAATAAGAGGGAAAGAAAAACTTATAGGCACTTTTTAGGGAGGTGGACAGATTTGTTTGCATGCATGATATGAAGTCATGACTCTCTCTGACTCCTGGTACAACTTTTTAAAATCCTGGTTCAGCAGGGAAAAATTGTCAACCAAATGCTAAAGATTTCACAAAATACCTTTCTGCTTATCTTTATGTGGATGACAAATGGAAATGTCAGCATCGTTTTTTAAAAAATTCATAATCCCTATTTGAGAATTAGTTTTTATAAAAAGCTAACACTTATACAGTTTCATAATAATGATCCTTTTTAAAAATTATTTCAGAAGAACTTAAATGATACTACCAAATCTCCACAACTGCAAATTAAGGAAAGTAATTTGCTATTTTGTATTGTTATAATGGCACCTGTCTATCCATCTAAATTTAAGTTTCCCATTCAGTGTGATAGATCATTTTAATAGCTATTTATTTTTATTTTGGTGAGGAGTAGGTTATTGACAGGATTAAATTTATTTAAAATTATTATTTCTTTCATAGCAAACACTATACAATCAATGTTTCCTTTCCTTTAGTCTAGACACAACATCAAAAATACTTGAGAAACTGTTAGCTTAATTTCAATTATGCCAGTGGAATTTAATTTCAAGATTATGTTCATGAGGGCAAGCTCAGAGTTAGGTGAGTTTCATATGGAATGGTAGCGCAGACTTCCTTAACATATTAGATATTGTGAATAACTTTATATCTATCCTGATTAAGGTTGGTTTTGTTTAAATCACATTTGTTTATATTTCTTCTTGAAAGTCTTTGTAAACATAATTGTGTTTTTATTAAGTGTGTGTGTGTGTAAGCCCAGGACTAAAGTAAAATATTAAATAACAATGTGCAAGAAAGAGAGTAAAATGACATTGAAATCCCTTAACCTGGAGATAATAGCACCAACACCATAATTAATAAACTCTTCTCCCCACCCCCCACTCCCAGACATACTTGCCCGCATATACTCACATAAATGTGTACAAAATTGTGATGGTTAATTTTATGTGTCAACTTGGCCAGGTTATGGTGTCCAGTTGTTTGGTCAAATTCTGGCCTACTTATTACTCTGGGGTGGCGTTTTGTAGATGGAATTAGTATCTACAATTAGTTTTCTTTAAGTAAATGAGATTCCCCCATAATTTGATGTGCCTCATCCAGTCAGTTGCGGATATTAACAGCAAGAGCTGAGTGGGCCACGTGTCAGAAGCATTTCCACCTTAGCACTTCAACATCAACCCTTATTGGAACTTCCAGCCTGCTGCCTGACCTATGGAAATTGGACTTGCCAGCCCCACAATTGTGTGAACCAGCTCCTTATAATAAACCTCTTGAGATAGACACACACATATATCCTATTGATTCTGCTACTCTGGATAATCCTGACTGATACAAAAACTTACACAGGAATAAATCTTAACATGTTTTCTGTAGTCTCTTATTTACTCAGTGATATGTTGTGGATATCCTTCCAAAATGACACTTATTTTTCTATTTTTAAAGCTTCCTTTGATTGTGGTTGCTAGCTTTGCTTGTTTGCTGATTTTGTTTGTTCTTTTGATAGTATTTTTGTAGTCAAATCTATTTTTCATTTCTATTTCTATATAAAATATTTAGAAAGACAATTCTGGAAAATTATAGAAGTCTTTATCCTTGACTTATTTTATTAATATTATGCTCTATTCTTTAACTTTTAAACCTTTATTCTATCTGTAAGTTTTTCAGTATACTAAATACAATAAGAAACCAGTTTATTTTTTCCAGATTGCTAACGAGTTGTTGCAAGTACTTTTACTGAAAAATCCTAATTTCCCACCACTTATGTGAATCAAAACATTGTCATTCAACAAATCATTATCTGTAATGGTGTTTAGTTTTGGCTTCTTTGTTTTTTTTTCTATGAAATCTACATTTTCAATATTCACTAGAACCAAATTCCTGTTACTGAATGATATAGCATAACTTCATGACTCTTTAAATTTCAGGATGATCCAGTCTGTTCTTACATGTTTATATCCTCAGCAAATAATTACAATCATATTTTAAGTTTGAAATAATTCTAATGATACTAAATAAGTTTAATTAATTTCTGGAGACTTGATACACATGCAACATTATATCTTTCCCTTAATATTCATGGATACGGCTGTTGTTTTGTTTGTTTGTTTTCCCCCAATTTCTTAACTTCTCTGTTACAACTCCTCCTTCTCTTTTGATCATTCTCTCAGTCTTCAGGGATACTTGGGCAATGACCATTCTAACTTCACCATGTTGAAAAGCAGTGTCAAAACTATGGGGTAGGGGAATGCAACTGGTTGTCTTCTGGGAGAGTCTGGTCCCTCTAAGTATCAGGGCTTATCTGGCTAGGGACAATCTGAAAGTTTTAAGTTTCTGAAAAATAAACTTCATAAGTGAAACTTTTATATGTCTTAGATAGAGCCCTGGGTTTTCTTTAGGGTTTTCAAGAATACTGTATGTTGTGGCTTGGCTACCCTCACAATTTTCAATATCCACCTGAAGCTTGCATAAGAGCCATCTCCAGAATGACCTCTCAACTCTATTTGAAATCTCTTAGCCACTGAAACCTTATTTTGTTATGTTTCCTTTCCCCCTTTTGGTCAAGACAGCATTGTCATTCCCATGACAACAGGTCCAGGCTCATCCCTAGAAGTCATGTCCCATGTTGCTAGGGGGACTTACACCCCTGAAAGTCATGTTCCATGTAGGGGAGAAGGTAATGAATTTACTTGCAGAGTTTGGCTTAGAGAGAGAGATGCCACATCTGAGCAACAAAATAGATTCTCTGGGGGTGACTCTTAGGCATGTTTCTAAGTAGGCTTAGCTTCACCATTACAGACATAAGTTTCATAATGGCTAGCCCAAAGACTGAGGGCTTGGCTGATTAAATAGGAAGTCCCCAATGCTTGAGAGAATTCAGAAATTTCCCATGTGAGGAAGTTTGATAGTTCCTTATTTTTTCTCCAGTTCCTCAAGCAACTTTGTAATATATATATATACACATGATTACCTGTCCAAAATATTCTGGAATATATCAAGGTAATATATTGAGCTATACAGAATCATTTCCAGTAGATTTTTACACTTAGATTTATATAGAGTCAACATTTTATGAAACCTTTAATGCTAGAAAATTTAATTTTTTATTGCTAGTGTAAATGGAGTCTTTTATTTTATTACATATTTTAATTATCTATTGGGATATATAAGAAGACTTGGGAGTATGTGGTCTTTTATAATATTTTATTTGTTTGTAAAGGTTTTCCAGTCATGTACTCTGGATATCACAGCTAGAACTTTTTTTAGTGAAAATAATAGTAATTTGTGTCCTCCTTTCTGATAGTTACACTTTTTCTTCTCTTTTTAGGTTCTGTTGCCTAGAACTTCCAAAATATTATAAGTCTTAATAAACAGTATTTTATTCTTGCTATAATGAGTAAGCATGAGGTTAACCTTTAAGAATATTGCTGCCAAATTTTGGTTTTAAATATGTGTTCTCATGATAATAATTTTGTTATGTATTAATAAAGTAAGTATCCATTGAATGCCAACTATACACAGGAGGAGATGCAATACCTTTTCCAAGGAGAGAAAAATAGGAAAGAAATCTTCTGCTAACAAAGAGAGCAGCATTATAGGGAGGATAAAGCAGTCACTTAAATTGTTATGATATATAGAAAACTGTAATACTTGGCCAAAATACTATAGGTGTTTGAGTGAATGCAGATCAAATAATATTGAGGGACACAAGAAAAGCTTGATTTAAGGGGCTTTTGAGCTGGGCTTTAAAGTACTGTAAAATCTCCTTCATGCCAAGAGACAAAGGAACATAACTGATAATGTTTCAGTGATATGGATTATCATTAGCGATTTGCAAAGTAGGGTATTTTGGCCATGTTTGACAATAGAAAATTGTTTCAGTTTCCTAGCTGTCAAAGCAAATACCTTGCAATAGGTTGACTGAAACAAAGGGAATTTATTGGCTTACAGTTTTGAGGCCAAATCCAACTTGTCCACAAGTCCAAAATCAAGGTGTCATCAAGGCTATGCTTTCTCCCAGAAAACTGTGACATTCTGAAGCTGGTTGCCAGTGATCCTTGGTTCTTGGCTCTTCCGTCACATGCAGTGCACATGGTGACTTCTCCTGTCTCCTCCTGTCTCTTCTGGGTTCCACTGGCTTTTAGCTCCTGGCTGCTCCCTCTGCTTTCTCTCTCTCTGTGGCCTTCCCTATAGGGCTTTCTGCAATATAATTACAACCCATCCTGATTCCTTTGCACACATGTCAACTGAAGTAACCTAACCAAGAGCTCCTATTTCCAATGGGTTCACACCCACAGGAATGGATTAAGTTTAAGAACATAGCTTCTTTTGGGGGTACATAGCTCCAGCTCACCACAAGCATAATCAATTTGATTGAAGCAGAAGTTAACTATACAAGAATGGTAGTAAATGGCACTAGAAAACATTTTGTGGCCGTAAATAGAAGGTTTTTGGAGACAACACTGATCAATTTAACCTAACTTAAGAGTCAGTTGGGCATTATTGACTGTTTGATAGCATGGTCATTATCCTGACATACTGACCTAGTTGTAATTTCCTCAATATCAGTCGTAGCCCATTTGGCAAAGGACAGAGACATTAAAATATGTCAGAGAGCCTAAAGCATTCCTGGAGCTTTCTGCAATGTGTGTTTGAAGAGAAGTATAAGTGATTTGGGGACCTTGGGAATCAAATATGATAGTTAAAAAATGTTTTAAAATATGACAAATATTAGGGTTATGATCCATCAAATCATGATTTTTAACATTATTCTAAAACCCAAAGCGGAAGCTCTGTTCAAAGGAATTACGTAATTAAATGTAGCATTACTTTTATCATTCCTTTCAATACTAAATTTCTTAGAGATATTTAATCAAAAAGATGCCTTTGTTGGAGAGGATTACAAAAAATTCCTTAAGAAGTGGTAGTATCATCTGTGTGGCAGCATAGACCTGCACTAAAAAGAGAAGTCAAAATGTCAAAATATTGAGGGACAATAGGAATAAATCTACAGTCTAATCAAAAAGGAGGTTTTTCTCCCTCTCATATAATATATTAATCTATATTAACAAATATTGGAATATGAGTCCATAAGTCAGCAGTAAGAATTAGTTGTCATAAAATGATAAGCAATAACACTGATTTTAAAAAAAAAAAACTTACACAGCATATTTTCTAAATTTGTATTTTAATTCACAAGTATTCATGGCTTTTATTACTGCAAGGAAAAAACAATTGCTGGAAGCACATGCTAACAATTAAAGTGTTACATGCACCCTCTTTTTGACAGAAACAGTATATTTATATGTTTTAAATGGGCTACCTTTTTAGGATTTTTTCCTCCTGTATTTGGCTGTTCAGACTTACATTTAAATGTGCCTTGAAGCTTCATCACCTGAAAAAGAACTGAATGCTTATCCGCCTAACAAATAATATGTTTTTTTCTAATAAATAAGAAATACAGATGGTTGAATTCATTTAGTCTCCAAACTGCTCTGAAGATTTCAATCATCAGTAAAATTGCTTAAACATTTAAATAACAACTTAGCCTTAATACTGTCATTGGGCATAGTTGAAGATCTTAGTCAGTTGCAGTAAATCTCATTTCAAGTACATAAAGTATAAATTCACTATAGTTTAGGACAGCACTCTACTCTGACAAATTTATTAATTTTCCATGCAACAGTGAGTAATCACCTGGAATCCTTATGCAGAAGAAGCCAGAAAGATTAGGCTCAACTGGGAGTATGGATACATTTTCATTACAAGGCTCCCAAATAATGAAATAATGATGTTTTATGTTATCTTATATTCTAGAACATCATAATGAAAATATATATATACATACATACCTACATACATACAAACACACAGTCACACACAGATACACACTCACACACACAGACAGTAAAGACTTTAGCAGAACATTGAAAAGAAATATGATAAAGTGATCATGTTATAGCTGTGCAGGTAATTAAATATAAAGATGAATGTTGAACAACATGGGTTTTTCTTATCACATTGAAGCCAGCCTCTGAGTTCTTTAATTTAGAAATTGGGAAACGCAGGATTCTCTGTGATGAACAATATTTTTAGTTAGATAATAAAAACACTGTGTAATTACATACTGCTTTTAAGCTGAGCACTTGGCAAACATTGCCTGAAAGCATTGCTGCTGAGTTGACCATGCTTTTTGATTCATTTGGAAATACTCATATATCTGTGCTGAAAAGAATTACAATTTTTAGACTATATAATGATAAAAGTAGGAGAGCAGAGAGCAAATATAAGTCTTGCAGATTATTTTCTAAGGAAGACCAAGCATGCAATTAAAGGTTTCTTTATATAAATAGTGGCTTTGCATGTTTTCCTATATTCATTTATTTGTATACATATACATCAGACTTCAATTGAGTGTCTACTACCTTACAGAAATTTTATTAGGGTATAAAAGTAGGCTTTCCAGCTGCTGAAACAAACAAAACAACAAAACACCTCTATCTCAGGCTTAAAAAGACAGAGGGTTTTTGTGTTTTTCCTCACATAGTCCAATGCCCTCATGGAGGGGATTGAGATCCTGCTGCTAAAACAGTCATTTAGGGTCCCTGGCTCCTTTCCTCTAGAAATCCTCAAATTTTTCTCTTTGCTTGAAAACAAGACAGAGGCCTTTCCCCAACAAGGCCACACACACTTCCATCAGGATGTGCTCCCAACTTACCTGTTGCCACTAGAACAGTTAAATCACAACAAAACATGGCTGGAGAGGTGCGGGGTCTGCTTAAGAAGCAAAAGCACAATATCCCAAAGAAGCTGCAGAAACCAGCCAATGTGTGCAAGTGTCTGCGAGAAGAATAAATAGGGGACTGGATTCTGAGTGTACAGGTTAAAGTCAGGCAGAATATAAAGTTGGATACGGGAAAAATTATCAATTTGGGGCATCCTCTCAAGATACAGAATTTAAAACCTAGGCAAGGGTTTCAGGTGATGCTAAAATTTGGCTAGCGAAGCTCTTGGAATGGTGAAAATAGTGATAGGGCACAGCGAGTGAAGTGGTAATGCCGGAATTACCAAGGCAGACAATATAAGAAGGGATCAAAAGGCTCAAAGAAATGCATGTGCTACAGAGGGTATGCTAAGTGTGTTAGATTTCTATGGCTTCTGTACCAAAAACTTGATGGCTTACAACACAAATTTACTTGCTTATAGTTCTGGAGTCCAAAATCTGAAATCAGTTTCACTGGGTTGAAACCAAGGTGTTGGCAGGGCCTCATTCCCTCTGGAGGCTCGAGGGGAGAATCCATTCTTCATTTCTTTCAACTTCTAGAGCTGTATTCCTTGCATTTTTTTTTTTTGGCTCCTGGCCCCTTTGTCCATCTTCAAAATGTCCAGTGTGCAGTCTTTAAACCTGCTGAGGTTGTCATATCGCCTTCTCTGTCTCAGAGGTAGCCTCTTCCTCTGTCACCTTCTTAAAAGTGCACTTGATTTTACATTTAAGGTCCATGTGGGTAGTCCAGGATAATTTTCTCACAGAGTCCCTGTAACCAAATGATATAACATTAGTATGATCCAGAGATTAGGACCTGGATACCTTTATGGCCATTTTTCAGACCGCCATACTATGAAAAGCCACATTCCCTCCCAAGAAGGATATTGTACTTATGAAAGCAATAAAGAGCACTCTGAAGAGAGGAGTGACAATACCAGTGATGTTTCTCCTCTCTAACTCATGGATGACATTAGCAGATGCTGTTACAGAGGTAGGTTCAATGATAGCAATGGAACAATAGGATCTCAGAATAACAGAGTCTCTGTCTATGGAAATCATATAATCATATGATAAATGAAATCCTGGTCCATGTCCAGCTTACAGGAGGTCTACTGAGTCAGTGGATACAGCAAGTGATCATTTCCCTAGTTCCCGAATTTGTAAGTATAACTGGCATACCTGGTAGTTGGTTTGTTGAGTGAGAGTTATCACAGCAGACCAGGTCAAATGGAAGCCTCTGAAACCACCTTCCCACCCCTCCCTCCAGTCAACATGGTAATAAAAAAAATTCCAAGGGCAATAGCAGAGACATTGCCACCCTATAAAGGATGTACCTGTACACAAGTGTAAAAAAAGATAACAGCTGTCAAAGGAGGGCCAGAGTAGGAAAAAGTTATGTGTCAAGTCATGTATCAGTGCAAGCATCCCCTTGGACCTTGGTGCCTATAATCCCACAAACTCTATTTTATATGCAGTGTACATGGAGAGAGAATTATTTATGAGAATCCTTAGTAAGGTAATAGCAACATGGATCTATTAGGTTCTGGAACAAGGCCATGCCACCTGCAGTGAAGAAACATGCACCTTTCAGAAAACAGCCCCAGGTATGCTACAGGGCCCTTAATATCTGAGCACTGGATGTAAGTCATCAAGTGAATATACGGTCAGGATTACTCACCATGAGCTGGCTTCTGTCACACTCACCAAGTTGTACTGGGACCAGCAGTGATCCATAATAAGATGAAAGTTGTGCATCCAGGATCATGAATAAATAGGGGCAGAAAACACAATTAGCTGTACAAGCAGGTGACTTGGACCTCCATGTCATCCCCATGGTGGCACCAGAGTCTTTCCCTCAGTCCATATCTATGGCTGGAATAGAATCCATTAAGACGAGCTGACAAAGGAGAAAAAAAGTCTGAATGTGGTTAACAATTTGTGGTGGTTTAAAGCTGTTTGTACCCCAGAAAACATGATCTTAAATTCAATCCATTCTTGCAGGTGTGAGCCCATTATGAACCCTTTTGATGAAGTTATGTCAGTTAAGGTGTGACCCACTTCAATCAGGATGGATCTTAATCTTATTACTGGAGTAATTTATAACAGAATGAAATTCAGACATAAGAAGAAAGCCACACAAAGCAAGAAGCTGAAATCAATGAAACCTAGAAGAGAAGGGAAAGACCAGCAGATGCCACCATGTGCCTTTCCACGTGATAGAGGAACCAAGGATTGCTGGCAGCCAGTCTTCAGGAAGAAAGCATTGCCTCGATGATGCCTAGATTTGGAAATTTTCTGGGCCTCAAAACCATGAGCTAATAAACTCCCATTGTTTAAGCTGAACCACAGCACAGTATTTGCTTTGAGCAGCCTATGATACTAAATCACAGATAATTAGTTTGATATTTTGGTGCAAGCTGAACATGGACAGTGGCTGTACTAAACCCCCACCCAGGGGTAAACTTAAAAGACATCAGTGAGGGAAATCTTCCCATTGGACAGAGTTTCAGACATCCACTTTTTGTGGAAAGATAAACAGCCAATGGCTAGAATATATACATACCAATGGTCAGTGATAAATGGCCTGGAAGAGTAACTATTTGAAGACAGGATATAAGGAGTTCAGTCATGAGTACAGAACTACAGGAGTTAGCACTAACATTGAAGATCTTTGAAACGTGTTAACATCCACAGAGATCAAACAATAAGAAAGAAGCTTTAAATAACAAAGGAGACAAAATGACTTGGTCAGTAGATATCATCCAGCTTCTATCATCATCAACACTTGTGCTGAAACAATGATCCAGAGGTCATTGATGCATGGAGTTGCTGTGGTGACAAGGAGGGAAATTATTTAAAAGCTCCCCAAGGTTAACCAAGCTACTCCCACTTCCAATTTCCAATAACAAAGACTCCCACTTGATAAAGAATGATTCCTTGAGAGAGGACTAAGTGAATCAGTGCTAAGTCAATGACATTAAACTCCTTCTTCCATGGAAAGCAGAGCAAATTATTTTGACTGACACAAGCAGGTGTACGAAAATGGGCATGCCGTTCTGCCCCGAAGGTCTCAAACTGCATCACTCTTCAATAACTTACAGAGCATTGGCTATGTCAACACACAGCACCACATTAGAATAGGAAACTCACTTTACAATAAACGAGGTGTAGTAGTGGCAAAATGACCATCAATCCATTGAACCTACCAGATGCCACACAATCCAGAAACTCCTGGCTTGAGAGAGTGATGAAACTGAAGGCCCAGCTGAGTAGCCAATTCAAAGATGACATGATGCAGCCATGGGGCGGCATCTGCTGGATGTAAGATGCACTTAAATCAATTAAATCAATCAATGCTCTAAATCACATAGATGCTTTTGTGCCTCAATATATAGGTACACGAAAAGAAATGTGAAAGTAAGAGTGGCCTCACTTACTGTGACTTCTAGAGACCTATTGTGGGTTCTGAAGATTTAGAAATTCTGTTCCCCAAAATGGAATTCTTCCCTGAAGGGAGTAAGAGTTCAATTGAACTTTAAGGTATGACATCTACCTGGCCAGATCAGATTCCCACACAAAGATCCCTTCTCATTATATATCATGATTTCAAGGTTATGTTCAAAATGCTACGTGAACATGCTTTTTCAGAAATAAGTACGTGAAGCCTTAAAGTAATACATGTTTAAATTTGAGAATTGTCTAAGAGAAAGAGGTCAGGATGAAATCACTGTGATTACAAGTCCTTGTTATGTTTATTTTTTAGCACATAAGATACTGTATCTTTTTAAACTGTAGACTTCATTAAAGCAAATTCCCTAAGGTAGGGACAACATTGAACTTCACAGGAGCCCTGTGTCCTGGAAAAACAATTTTTAATAAAGCCCCTCACCCTAACGTGTTCCAGGAAATAGCTTTCTCCAAAGAACCACTCTTCCCTATATGACTTAGATAAGACTCTCTGATGTCCCTCCTTGTTTATCGATGTCAAGGCCAGACACAGATTCTCCAGATTTCCATTCTTTGCCTCATACGGTATCAGCTGAACTGCTTTTTCTCCCAGGAACAAAATGCATGTTAGCCAAATTTTGGTTAACTTTTTCTCCTTTCCCCTGAACTTTGACTCCACCTTAGCCTGAACCAATATGCATATGTCGCCTACTTAATGGACTTTCCTGAGAATGGACCAACCACAGCATAGAACATTCTCTAGCTTCTCTCTCATCAGGCCACCCCACTCATCCCATTTTCCACACCTAGTTCTGACTAGACTTGACTACTCCTCCCTATGAGAAAAGCCCTTTTCTGCCTTACCTTTGAGACATTTTCAGATCTTGCCTGTGAGAACTTACTCCCTAAGGATAGTCCCCCATCCCTATTGCTTTAGTATCTTTCCCCTGCTCTTTCAATAATCCTTTCCAACAAAGTCTCTCCTTAGCTAAGTCTGGATGTTATTTTAGTTTGTTTTGTTTTCAAATTTGACAGTAGGGAATTAAGGCATCTAATTTTACATACTGGCAGCAGTTTATCTGAAATGTAGCACGTGGCATATGGTGGCCAATGTGATTTATTGGAATGGAATTAAGTGTTTAATTCCCCAAAGTTTGCAATCATTAACCATATATACATAGATAAATGAGTTAACTTTTCTGAGTTATCTGTTTTTTTAAGTATAATATTTGTTCTCATTAACTTCTAAAGTGGGCTAAAAGTGAGGTAATACATGTGAAAGAAATTTATAAACAATAAAGTAAAGAAAAAAGAAAAAGATTGATATATAAGATTCAAACAAATTTAAGGCCACACACCCAGAACCCTACAAATATTTAACTGGAACTTTTTCACTGACAATAGCTCAAATAAAAATTAGAGAGTAACTCTAATGAAAGGCTTAATGTATGAATTTTGTATGATTCCTTTTCCATTAAGCTTTGTAGAGCATGCATGTGCTATGGCAGACACTTGTATATTATTAAGGCAATTTCTTTGAGAGGAATAAAGTAGTATATTTGGAAGGATCTTTATGTAGAAAGGTCAAAATGGCTGGTGTCATTTACAATTGTGGGCAGTCTCATGTGAGTCCAAGAGGTCAAATAAATTTTCTTCACTATTTTGGCTTTTTTTTTTTTTTTTAATTAGGGTGTATATTCTTTGAAAACTTCTATTGATTTAAGATATCTCTTGATTATACCTCTGTAAAAGATGGGTATATAATCACATAGATGGGAAAGATAGATCATCTGCAGGTTAAATAAACCAAGCTTTAAGAAGACTTTATCCACTAATTCAGCACATAATGTCTTCTCTCTTCTTTCCCTCTTCTGCCTTCCTCCTCCTCCTCCTGTACCCTGGTGGTGTGGGTGAGATGGAGAAGGATGACCCCCAAATATTTATCAGCCCAACAGCAAAGTCACCTCTTTCCTTATTAGGGAAAAAAAAACCACAAAAAAATGGCATCATAAATATAGTTGAAGCATTTTTCTTTTTTTACTGAGTCCTCAAATTTAGGAGATTAATATGTCATATATATATATATATATATATATATATATGAAGAAAACCTCTTAAAAAAAACAAAAAAAAAAGGAAGCCTCCTCTCTTATCTGAAGGATTCCAGCATTTATGGAATGTCCCGATCCAGTTGACTATTAATCATTGTTTCCTTAAGAGTTGGAATTATGTCATCACTTTTATAATTTTTTACATGTAACCCAGCAAAATGAATATAATGTAGTTAATATCCAGTAACTACTTGAGGATTTGCATTGAAAAAAACTGAAATTTCATTACTAGAAATATTTCTTCACTGTTCTATGAAAGAAAAGAATGATTCATAGCTAGTAGTGATAGGTAAATCAATTGGTAACTGTCACTGTTTCTCAATGAAAGTGATCTTTTGCGTTTTCATTTCATTTTCTCTTATATGGGGAGAAGAATGAAAATTTAAAAATGAATTAGTAGTAAGTTGAACAGATTAGAACAGAAAGAAGAATTCTACCTCCTCTCTGTCCTGGATGATGTTATGTTAACAGGGCAGACTTTTTTTTTTCTTCAAATGTTCATCAAAACTATTCATCTGTAAGAGGAAAACAGAATGTTTCCTATGGCAGAAGGCAATAAGCACTTTGGTGAATTTTATTTTCAGAGAGCTTGTCTTTTTCCTGGAAACTCAGTGATTACCACTGAGTGAGCTGACATGTGGTTCTAAAACTAATGTTTTGTCTTGGTCATTAAGCTAGAGGGCTGGGTTACCTCAGTAATTAAAAAGCTCAATTCACTTGAGTCAAGAGGCCTGCCTACAGTCAGCGGTGCTGGCCAGACTGCTCTGAGCAGGAGGCAACATTCTAGCTGAGAGAGGTTTTTAAAGTTTAACTTGAAAACATGCTAAGAGCCTCTGATCCCATCAGGTGTCTACTTGTAGAATATGTTCTGCCACCATTAGCTGATCTGGGGAATAATTTGCCTGCCCTTCAAAAAAAAAAGAAAAAAATTAAGTGAGCATCCAAGCTTTCCCAGGCAAGGAATGGCAGACTGCAGGACTATTTGAAAGTATAACTAGCTGGGCCACGAAAGGAAAATTAACACCTGTCAGAGTAATTGCACTTCTTTTTCATATATTCAAGAAAAGATGATCTTTATCATTCTGTCAAAATTAGTTTTGTTTTTCAGCTGTAGAGCAATGGTTGTGTCTCTTTGATTGAGCAAGAAGTTTCTGGGTCCTTAACTTGCTTTTAAAAATGGCATAGTAAAAAAGATACTGTAACTTTTTTTAATAGAAAAATTTGAACTTTATTAGGCAATTGGATAACTTGCATTAATGTTGTATTGTTATTATAGAATCATTTTCTTCTCAGTTAAAAATAAAAGTAATTGTTTATTTTGCTGGGAATCTAGATCTTTAGCATAAGAGAGAAAGAAGTACAAGTGTAGAATCAAGAACTTGAGCAGGAACACTGTGTTGTTAGAACTGGACTGGAAAAATAATTATTAGCTCATGCTTTTTAAAGAAAAAAATCAGTTAAATTAAAAATACATACCTTTTGTAGCTCTGACCATTGAAATGAACCAGGGGCTTGTCACCCTACAATGTGTTTCGGCTTCCACATTCTGGTCTCTACTACTCTTTTTTTTTTTTTTTTATTGTTTACATTATCATTCTTTGAATTCAGTTTTATTGATATATATTCACATACCATACAGTCATCATGGTGTACAATCAGCTGTTCACAGTACCATCTTATCAGTTGTGCCTTCATCATCCCAATCTATTTTTGAACATTTTTCTTACACAAGAATCAGAATCACAATAAAAAATAAAAATAAAAAAAGAACACCCAAATCAATCCCCGATCCCACCCTATTCTTCATTTAGGTTTTATCCCCATTTTTCTACTCATCCATCCATACACTGGATAAAAGGAGTGCAGTCCACAGGGTTTTCGCAATCACATTGTCACCCCTTGTAATTTACATTGTTATATAATCGTCTTCAAGAGTTAAGGCTACTGGGTTGGAGTTTGGTAGTTTCCGGTACTTACTTTCAGGTATTCCAATACATTAAAACCTAAAAAGTGTTATCTATATAGTGTCTAAGAATGTCCACCAGAGTGACCTCTCGACTTCATTTAAAATCTCTCAGCCACTGAAGCTTTATTGTGTTTCATTTTGCATCCCCCTTTTGGTCAAGAAGATGTTCTCAATCCCATGATGTCGAATCCAGATTCATCCCCAGGAGTCATATCCTGCATTGCCAGGGAGATTTACACCCCTGGGAGTCAGGTCCCACGTAGGGAGGGAGGGCAGCAAGAACACCCGCCTAGGTGGCTTAGTTAGAGAGAGAGGGCCAAATCCGTGCAACAAAGAGGCACTCAGGGGGAGACTCTCAGGCACAATTATAAGCAGGTTTAGCCTCTCTTTTGCAGTAACAAGCTTCATAGGGGCCAGCCCCAAGACAGAGGACTCAGAACATCAATCCTTCAGTCCCCAAGTTTTGTGACATCAGCAACAATCCAGGTGAGGAAGTCCAACACCTCTGCATCCTCCCCCAGCTCCTCAGGGGAGCCCCAAATATATATTTTTATTCTTCACCCAAATTACTTTAGGATGTGTTGCTATTTCACTCTAACCTATACATACCTACCATAGCTCACTTCCTATTCAAAGTTCCATGTAATTGTAGTGCATAGCTTATTTTTGTAACATTGTTTTCTTATTTTTCTTCATCAAAGAGTTTATCTAGTAAGTATTGCAAAAAAATTCTTGTTCATCCAAAATATAAAAGAATACTTCATTCACAATAACACTTAAAGTTAAAACAGGAAAACTAGGCATTTGCCTTTTGGGTAATTAATAAATATGTTTTGAGTCCTGTGTCACACAAAATGAGGAAAAAATAGATTAATAAAATTCTCCTCACAAAGTACTTACAAAGTTAGAAAAAAGAGGAACATATGAAAATGATATTAAGAGTATACCAAGTTTTATTATACTGCAAAGAGTCATTAACAATTCATAGAGTTTACAGATTAGTCTGGCCCAGAGTGGTTAGAGGATTTACATGGAGGGCATGAGAATCTTACCTATATTCACTTTTCCAAAACATTGGAGTTAACAAAAGCTCTTGTGAAAACACGATATTCTCTTTAGCTACTTAGAATCCGGATTTTGAAACTTACTATGGAGATATGTGTCATGCAGGTAAATAGAACCCCATTAGTGGTGACGCTGGATTTTTCCAAATAAGAGGGAAAATTATAAAAACAAAGTTGCAGGGGGCAAGATGGCAGACTGGTGAGCTGTATGTTTTAGTTACTCTTCCAGGAAAGTAGGTAGAAAGCCAGGAACTGCATGGACTGGACACCACAGAGCAATCTGACTTTGGGCATAATTCATACAACACTCATGAAAACGTGGAACTGCTGAGATCAGCGAAATCTGTAAGTTTTTGAGGCCAGGGGACCCGCACCCCTCCCTGCCAGGCTCAGTCCCGTGGGAGGAGGGGCTGTCAGCTCCGGGAAGGAGAAGGGAGAACTGCAGTGGCAGCCCTTATTGGAATCTCATTCTACTGACCCAAACTCCAACCATAGATAGACTGAGACCAGACACCAGAGAATCTGAGAGCAGCCAGCCCAGCAGAGAGGAGACAGGCATAGAGAAAAAAAAAACAACACGAAAAACTCCAAAATAAAAGCGGAGGATTTTTGGAGTTCTGGTGAACATAGAAAGGGGAAGGGCCCTGAGGCACATATGCAAATCCCGAAGAAAAGCTGATCTCTCTGCAATGTGGACCTTTCCTTAATGGCCCTGGTTGCTTTGTCTCTTAGCATTTCAATAACCCATTAGATCTCTGAGGAGGGCCCTTTTTTTTTTTTTTTTTTTTTTAATCCCTTTTTCTTTTTCTAAAACAATTACTCTAAGAAGCCCAATACAGAAAGCTTCAAAGACTTGCTATTTGGGCAGGTCAAGTCAAGAGCAGAACTAGGAGAGCTCTGAGACAAAACGCAATAATCCAGTGGCTGAGAAAATTCACTAAACACCACAACTTCCCAAGAAAAGGGGGGTGCCCACTCACAGCCATCATCCTGGTGGACAGGAAACACTCCTGCCCATCGCCAGCCCCATAGCCCAGAACTGCCCCAGACAACCCAGTGTGACGGAAGTGCTTCAAACAACAGGCACACACCACAAAACTGGGCGTGGACATTAGCCTTCCCTGCAACCTCAGCTGATTGTCCCAGAGTTGGGAAGGTAGAGCAGTGTGAATTAACAAAGCCCCATTCAGCCATCATTTCAGCAGACTGGAAGCCTCCCTACACAGCCCAGCAGCCCAGAACTGCCCTGGGGGGACGGCACTCACCTGTGACATAGCACAGTCATCCCTCAACAGAGGACCCAGGGTGCACGGCCTGGAAGAGGGGCCCACTTGCAAGTCTCAGGAGCCATACGCCAATACCAAGGACTTGTGGGTCAGTGGCAGAGACAAACTGTGGCAGGACTGAACTGAAGGATTAGACTATTGCAGCAGCTTTAAAACTCTAGGATCACCAGGGAGATTTGATTGTTAGAGCCACCCCCCATCCCTGACTGCCCAGAAACATGCCCCATATACAGGGCAGGCAACACCAACTACACACGCAAGCTTGGTACACCAATTGGACCCCACAAGACTCACTCCCCCACTCACCGAAAAGGCTAAGCAGGGGAGAACTGGCTTGTGGAGAACAGGTGGCTCGTGGATGCCACCTGCTGGTTAATTAGAGAAAGTGTACTCCACGAAGCTGTAGATCTGATAAATCAGAGATAAGGACTTCAATTGGTCTACACATCCTAAAAGAACCCTATCAAGTTCAGCAAATGCGACGAGGCCAAAAACAACAGAAAATTATAAAGCATATGAAAAAACCAGACGATATGGATAACCCAAGCCCAAGCACCCAAATCAAAAGATCAGAAGAGACACAGCACCTAGAGCAGCTACTCAAAGAACTAAAGATGAACAATGAGACCCTAGTACGGGATACAAAGGAAATCAAGAAGACCCTAGAAGAGCATAAAGAAGACATTGCAAGACTAAATAAAAAAATGGATGATCTTATGGAAATTAAAGAAACTGTTGACTAAATTAAAAAGATTCTGGACACTCATAGTACAAGACTAGAGGAAGTTGAACAACGAATCAGTGACCTGGAAGATGACAGAATGGAAAATGAAAGCATAAAAGAAAGAATGGGGAAGAAATTTGAAAAAATCGAAATGGACCTCAGGGATATGATAGATAATATGAAACGTCCAAATATAAGACTCATTGGTGTTCCAGAAGGGGAAGAAAAGGGTAAAGGTCTAGGAAGAGTATTCAAAGAAATTGTTGGGGAAAACTTCCCAAATCTTCTAAACAACATAAATATACAAATCATAAATGCTCAGCGAACTCCAAATAGAATAAATACAAATAAACCCACTCTGAGACATATACTGATCACACTGTCAAACACAGAAGAGAAGGAGCAAGTTCTGAAAGCAGCAAGAGAAAAGCAATTCACCACATACAAAGGAAACAGCATAAGGCTAAGTAGTGACTACTCAGCAGCCACCATGGAGGCGAGAAGGCAGTGGCACGATATATTTAAAATTCTGAGTGAGAAAAATTTCCAACCAAGAATACTTTATCCAGCAAAGCTCTCCTTCAAATTTGAGGGAGAGCTTAAATTTTTCACAGACAAACAAATGCTGAGAGAATTTGCTAACAAGAGACCTGCCCTACTGGAGATACTAAAGGGAGCCCTACAGACAGAGAAACAAAGAAAGGACAGAGAGACTTGGAGAAAGGTTCAGTACTAAAGAGATTCGGTATGGGTACAATAAAGGATATTAATAGACAGAAGGGAAAAATATGACAAACATAAACCAAAGGATAAGATGGCCGATTCAAGAAATGCCTTCACGGTTATAACGTTGAATGTAAATGGATTAAACTCCCCAATTAAAAGATATAGATTCGCAGAATGGATCAAAAAAAATGAACCATCAATATGTTGCATACAAGAGACTCATCTTAGACACAGGGACACAAAGAAACTGAAAGTGAAAGGATGGAAAAAAATATTTCATGCAAGCTACAGCCAAAAGAAAGCAGGTGTAGCAATATTAATCTCAGATAAAATAGACTTCAAATGCAGGGATGTTTTGAGAGACAAAGAAGGCCACTACATACTAATAAAAGGGGCAATTCAGCAAGAAGAAATAACAATCGTAAATGTCTATGCACCCAATCAAGGTGCCACAAAATACATGAGAGAAACACTGGCAAAACTAAAGGAAGCAATTGATGTTTCCACAATAATTGTGGGAGACTTCAACACATCACTCTCTCCTATAGATAGATCAACCAGACAGAAGACCAATAAGGAAATTGAAAACCTAAACAATCTGATAAATGAATTAGATTTAACAGACATATACAGGACATTACATCCCAAATCACCAGGATACACATACTTTTCTAGTGCTCACGGAACTTTCTCCAGAATAGATCATATGCTGGGACATAAAACAAGCCTCAATAAATTTAAAAAGATTGAAATTATTCAAAGCACATTCTCTGACCACAATGGAATACAATTAGAAGTCAATAACCATCAGAGACTTAGAAAATTCACGAATACCTGGAGGTTAAACAACACACTCCTAAACAATCAGTGGATTAAAGAAGAAATAGCAAGAGAAATTGCTAAATATATAGAGATGAATGAAAATGAGAACACAACATACCAAAACCTATGGGATGCAGCAAAAGCAGTGCTAAGGGGGAAATTTATAGCAGTAAACACATATATTAAAAAGGAAGAAAGAGCCAAAATCAAAGAACTAATGAATCAACTTAAGAAGCTAGAAAATGAACAGCAAACCAATCCTAAACCAAGTACAAGAAAAGAAATAACAAGGATTAAAGCAGAAATAAATGACATAGAGAACAAAAAAACAATAGAGAGGATAAATATCACCAAAAGTTGGTTCTTTGAGAAGATCAACAAGATCAACAAGCCCCTAGCTAGACTGACAAAATCAAAAAGAGAGAAGACCCATATAAACAAAATAATGAATGAAAAAGGTGACATAACTGCAGATCCTGAAGAAATTAAAAAAATTATAAGAGGATACTATGAACAACTGTATGGCAACAAACTGGATAATGTAGAGGAAATGGACAATTTCCTGGAAACATATGAACAACCTAGACTGACCAGAGAAGAAATAGAAGACCTCAGCCAACCCATCACAAGCAAAGAGATCCAATCAGTCATCAAAAATCTTCCCACAAATAAATGCCCAGGGCCAGATGGCTTCACAGGGGAATTCTACCAAACTTTCCAGAAAGAACTGACACCAATCTTACTCAAAATCTTTCAAAACATTGAAGAAAATGGAACACTACCTAACTCATTTTATGAAGCTAACATCAATCTAATACCAAAACCAGGCAAAGATGTTACAAAAAAGGAAAACTACCGGCCAATCTCCCTAATGAATATAGATGCAAAAATCCTCAACAAAATACTTGCAAATCGAATCCACAGACACATTAAAAAAATCATACACCATGACCAAGTGGGGTTCATTCCAGGAATGCAAGGATGGTTCAACATAAGAAAATCAATCAATGTATTACAACACATTAACAAGTCAAAAGGGAAAAATCAATTGATCATCTCAATAGATGCTGAAAAAGCATTTGACAAAATCCAACATCCCTTTTTGATAAAAACACTTCAAAAGGTAGGAATTGAAGGAAACTTCCTCAACATGATAAAGAGCATATATGAAAAACCCACAGCCAGCATAGTACTCAATGGTGAGAGACTGAAAGCCTTCCCTCTAAGATATGGAACAAGACAAGTATGCCCGCTATCACCACTGTTATTCAACATTGTGCTGGAAGTGCTAGCCAGGGCAATCCGGCAAGACAAAGAAATAAAAGGCATCCAAATTGGAAAAGAAGAAGTAAAACTGTCATTGTTTGCAGATGATATGATCTTATATCTAGAAAACCCTGAGAAATCGACGATACAGCTACTAGAGCTAACAAACAAATTTAGCAAAGTAGCGGGATACAAGGTTAATGCACATAAGTCAGTAATGTTTCTATATGCTAGAAATGAACAAACTGAAGAGACACTCAAGAAAAAGATACCATTTTCAATAGCAACTAAAAAAATCAAGTACCTAGGAATAAACTTAACCAAAGATGTAAAAGACCTATACAAAGAAAACTACGTAACTCTACTAAAAGAAATAGAAGGGGACCTTAAAAGATGGAAAAATATTCCATGTTCATGGATAGGAAGACTAAATGTCATTAAGATGTCAATTCTACCCAAACTCATCTACAGATTCAATGCAATCCCAATCAAAATTCCAACAACCTACTTTGCAGACTTGGAAAAACTAGTTATCAAATTTATTTGGAAAGGGAAGATGCCTCGAATTGCTAAAGACACTCTAAAAAAGAAAAATGAAGTGGGAGGACTTACACTCCCTGACTTTGAAGCTTATTATAAAGCCACAGTTGCCAAAACAGCATGGTACTGGCACAAAGATAGACATATAGATCAATGGAATCAAATTGAGAATTTGGAGATAGACCCTCAGATCTATGGCCGACTGATCTTTGATAAGGCCCCCAAAGTCACTGAACTGAGTCATAATGGTCTTTTCAACAAATGGGGCTGGGAGAGTTGGATATCCATATCCAAAAGAATGAAAGAGGACCCCTACCTCACCCCGTACACAAAAATTAACTCAAAATGGACCAAAGATCTCAATATAAAAGAAAGTACCATAAAACTCCTAGAAGACAATGTAGGAAAACATCTTCAAGACCTTGTATTACGCGGCCACCCAAAGCACAAGCAACAAAAGAGAAAATAGATAAATGGGAACTCCTCAAGCTTAGAAGTTTCTGCACCTCAAAGGAATTTCTCAAAAAGGTAAAGAGGCAGCCAACTCAATGGGAAAAAATTTTTGGAAACCATGTATCTGACAAAAGACTGATATCTTGCATATATAAAGAAGTCCTACAAGTCAATGACAATAGTACAGTCGGCCCAGTTATAAAATGGGCAAAAGATATGAAAAGACAGTTCTCTGAAGAGGAAATACAAATGGCCAAGAAACACATGAAAAAATGTTCAGCTTCACTAGCTATTAGAGAGATGCAAATTAAGACCGCAATGAGATACCATCTAACACCGGTTAGAATGGCTGCCATTAAACAAACAGGAAACTACAAATGCTGGAGGGGATGTGGAGAAACTGGAACTCTTATTCACTGTTGGTGGGACTGTATAATGGTTCAGCCACTCTGGAAGTCAGTCTGGCAGTTCCTTAGAAAACTAGATATAGAGTTACCATTCGATCCAGCGATTGCACTTCTCGGTATATACCCAGAAGATCGGAAAGCAGTGACACGAACAGATATCTGGACGCCAATGTTCATAGCAGCATTATTCACAATTGCCAAGAGATGGAAACAACCCAAATGTCCTTCAACAGATGAGTGGATAAATAAAATGTGGTATATACACACGATGGAATACTACGCGGCAGTAAGAAGGAACGATCTCGTGAAACATATGACAACATGGATGAACCTTGAAGACATAATGCTGAGTGAAATAAGCCAGGCACAAAAAGAGAAATATTATATGCTACCACTAATGTGAACTTTGAAAAATGTAAAACAAATGGCTTATAATGTAGAATGTAGGGGAACTAGCAATAGAGAGCAATTAAGGAAGGGGGAACAATAATCCAAGAAGAACAGATAAGCTATTTAACGTTCTGGGGATGCCCAGGAATGACTATGGTCTGTTAATTTCTGATGGATATAGTAGGAGCAAGTTCACAGAAATGTTGCTATATTAGGTAACTTTCTTGGGGTAAAGTAGGAACATGTTGGAAGTTAAGCAGTTATCTTAGGTTAGTTGTCTTTTTCTTACTCCCTTGTTATGGTCTCTTTGAAATGTTCTTTTATTGTATGTTTGTTTTCTTTTTAACTTTTTTTTCATACAGTTGATTTAAAAAAGAAGGGAAAGTTAAAAAAAAAAAAAAAAAAAAAAAAGAAAAACAAGGGAAAAAAAAAGTTGTAGTGCTCCCTTGAGGAGCCTGTGGAGAATGCAGGGGTGTTCGCCTATCCCACCTCCATGGTTGCTGGCATTACCACGGACATGGGGGACTGGTGGTTTGATGGGTTGAGCCCTCTACCACAGGTTTTACCCTTGGGAAGACAGTTGCTGCAAAGGAGAGGCTAGGCCTCCCTATATTTGTGCCTAAGAGTCTCCTCCTGAATGCCTCTTTGTTGCCCAGATGTGGCCCTCTCTCTCTGGCTAAGCCAACTTGAAAGGTGAAATCACTGCCCTCCCCCCTACGTGGGATCAGACACCCAGGGGAGTGAATCTCCCTGGCAACGTGGAATATGACTCCCGGGGAGGAATGTAGAACCGGCATCGTGGGACGGAGAACATCTTCTTGACCAAAAGGGGGATGTGAAAGGAAATGAAATAAGCTTCAGTGGCAGAGAGATTCCAAAACGAGCCGAGAGGTCACTCTGGTGGGCACTCTTACGCACACTTTAGACAACCCTTTTTAGGTTCTAAAGAATTGGGGTAGCTGGTGGTGGATACCTGAAACTATCAAACTACAACCCAGAACCCATGAATCTCGAAGACAGATGTATAAAAATGTAGCTTATGAGGGGTGACAATGGGATTGGGAAAGCCATAAAGACCACACTCCACTTTGTCTAGTTTATGGATGGATGAGTAGAAAAATAGGGGAAGGAAACAAACAGACAAAGGTACCCAGTGTTCTTTTTTACTTCAATTGCTCTTTTTCACTCTAATTATTATTCTTGTTATTTTTGTGTGTGTGCTAATGAAGGTGTCAGGGATTGATTTAGGTGATGAATGTACAACTATGTAATGGTACTGTAAACAATCAAAAGTACGATTTGTTTTGTATGACTGCGTGGTATGTGAATATATCTCAATAAAATGATTAAAAAAAAAAAAAAAAAACAAAGTTGCAGAATGGAGGATCAACTACTTACTACTTCTATTCTACAGTTTTCTAAACTCTTTATCCAAGGCTTTGAAAAAGACACTCATCTATATCTTCATTTATGGAGCACTGGTGCTGTAAATACACTAACAAAACCACATCTTGGGAAGGGCTAGAATAAGAATATGATTAATACCTTCAAAACATATGTAAGAGCTTCTCTAGAGAATTAAGATGTCTCCATTTTAATCACTTAATTAAAGAAGTGGCATTTCCAGAGCAATATGCGCAAGCTGAAACGGAGCAGTTTTCAATCCCAGAGAGGTTCTCAAAGAGTAGTAAATGTGAAGGATTATTTCCCTAATATATGCAAATTCTCTTTCTCCTCACAATTCTTTGTTTACTTACGTACAATGATTAAAGATAATGAAATCCCATCATTCATTCCTTCAGCAAACACTCATTAAGCCCTGGAAAAAATATGCCAGCACTGTATGTACAAAGAGTAGCCATGATCTTTGCTCTTAGCTAAAAAATATGTTCACCTGCACATGACCACAAATGCTACTGGTGAGACATTGAATGCTGTAAAGAATGCCTTATACTGGTGAGGAGTTAGATCGTTCCTTAAGAGATACCAACATTAAATTACCTAATTTAAAAATTCACATTGTTGATTGTGTCACTGTGCATTTGCTGGAGGCTAAAAGTCCAAAATCATAGTATCGGCAGACCATACTTTCTACAAAGTCTGTAGCATTCTGGTGGTGGCTTGACTGCAAGCCCATAGCTCTAGCTCTGCCACTGTCACATGGCCATAGGTCTCCTCTGTCTCCTCCTCACTCCTATTGCATATAAGGGCTTGGTCATATTGGATTAAAGCCCACCCTGATTCAACCTGACTTCATCCTAATAGGATCTCTGAAGAACCTATTTACAAATGAGTTCACACCCACAGGACTGACGGTTAGGACTTGAACATTCTTTGTAGGGGACATGATTCAACCTATAACAAGGAGGTGGATCTAGGGCAGGTGAAAAACTGAGCTCCACCTGCAATACAGCATACTGTCCCTGTGGCAAGCTTTCTTAATCAGAGAGTTGAAATGAACACCAAGTCATATCTAGCTCCTCAAACACACTCACATCTCTGTTTCTTCCCAACCATTGCCAACAATACTCTGGACAATGGAGAGACCATCAACATTAAAACAATGCAGAAAACTCCCTTGGGATACATTTATGGGAAGAATGACCGGCAAATGATAAGAAACCAGTGGACAATGACTGTTTTTGACTCAGACAAAAACTGGTGCTATGTGTCGTTTGCTCTTAGCTCATTGGTCACAAAATTAAAGGCATTCCAATCAGCTGCATAGAATTAGACGCATGTTTGACCAGTAAAATATTCGCATATATACAAATACAGGCTGAAAGGCACCATGCTTAGGCTCTGTATATGCACACTCCCAAAAGGCTGAGAATCACTTTTCTCAGCCACTCTCACCTACTAACATTTCTTCTACAGATGCATCTTCAAATGTAAGAACTGAAAACTGTGGGACCTACCGCAATATTTTAATCCCAAGACAAATGCCGTATTTGTTTCTGTTTTTGTTTGAGCTTTATTGGTTTAATACCCAAATTGAGATCTGCAAGAGAAATTGTTAAAAGTTCAGGACAACTTTAATTCAACTTTTATTTGCATTGTTGGCATAGATAACTTCACTATGGTAAAAAAAAAAAAAAGGATTCTTTGAAATTTTAAGTGGTATTTTCTTGAATTGTCGGACAAAGAACGTGTCCCTTTGGCAGGAGATTTTTTTTTTAACTTTGCTAACCATTTAAAGCTTCATCTAGCTCTAATTAATTGAGATAAATTAATTAAAAATTTATGATTTGAGTGATGTGTGTGGGAACAGGCAACATACATGACTCCATACAGATGCCAACCTCTCCACAAGGTAAGTCAAGTTTTGTACTTATTACATTCATTTAAATATGTCAAAAAATGAGTTGATGTTTTCCTCTTTTGTGTTGCCGGAGAGGTTATTAATATTTCTGATTCACATTCCTTAGAAATATTAGCACAGTTTCTCAGAGACTTATGGAGTTCTTCAAAAGTCTTCCACTGTCTATATGTCCATCTGAAACTACTGGAAACTTTCCTAGGCTGCCCTAACCCTTTGCTAGGATATTGGGAGGCATTTCCCCAACACTGAGAACGCATAACCCATGTTTGTTGAAACCAACAGATCATGGAGAAAAGTTCTATTACAGAAATGAAGGACTATGAGCTCCAGATTTTCTGCCCCTTTTATTAAATTTAAAATGTCTAGAGAGGGAAGCTGGGAGAGTCTGAAACGGGAGATTATGTCTTTAAATTTCCATTTTCTGAATAGATGATTATAAAGGCTATTAGCAGAAGCAAACATTTTCTAATCCCAAATTCATTATTAACCAGCAATGAGTGATCTTAAGCAAAACCATTTTTCTGTATTTTATTATCTTCCTGGAAAATGTGAATAATAATAAACTCCTTGCTTTCCTGAAAACCTCTCCATGAGGATAAAGTCATCACCTCTAAGATTACACTATTACTATTATTTAAAATAATAATTTCAATAGCAATAACATTTCTTACCAGAGTGGCACAGGGAATGCTAAAAGTGGGAGAACAAAAGTAAATTAAGAAAGGGAGAGAGAATAAGAACTGCAGAACATTCTAATTCTCATTAGCATTGTACAAATGGGAGTGTCAATACTGAACATGGATTATCTTCTTCTAGTTACAGCACTGTTTAATACAAGAAGAAATAAAGGAAATGTAATCAGTATATTTGTGGAGGGGCACAGATGCCATTAAGCTGTTTAAGTCATTGAGCTGCTTGCTACATTATCATTGACACTAAAACAAAGAAGAAAATCTTAGAATGACATGCCTATTTGCAAATGTTCTCATGGACTGAGTTCAGAACATTTTCAATGGCATCCAAACATAATCACTGTATCAGAACATTATATAACTGATGCATTTGATTTGGCGAACCCGGTTTCTACTGCTCTGAGAAGGGTGGAAAGGGAATAAAGTTAATTTCTCCTTGTCCCTAGTCATTGGTGGGTTCTAACATGGTTTTTGTCACAGCAAAGCAGAGAATCACATAGTCCAGAGGTGAACTTGGGCCAGTTCAGATAACGCAGGCAAAAGTAGTATCTTAATTCTTCTCTTAGTTGCAATGTATATGTAAATGTAGACTAATTCATAATAATTAGAATTTACCTGGATATATGAAAAAGGAGGAAAGCACGTATTTTACTTTCTTAAGGGGCATCATATGCATGCAGTTTACATTATGAAGCTTCTAAGGCCTTGGGCTTCATTGTTTCTCAGTGGGAAATCATTGACAAGTGAAGCAGAGACTAGTTCGGAGGGAACTTGAAAGCTGCTCCGGACTTTATAATCATGCTCATTCGTTTAACAAACATATTGAGCCCCAACCATCTGCCAGGCACTGTGCTAAGATCACTAAATACAATAGTGCAAAGCCAAAGTTTCTTTTCTCTTAAAGTTTGGTGTTTGGTTCATGGGTGCACAAAGAGCTGGTCCGTTGATATCTAAAAGACGCTCGTGGGAAACAAAGATCATGATATTCTAACATGAAAACTATTTAGTGACATCGAATACTATCAGAGAAAAAGTGATGCCATTTTTGATTGGCACTGAACAGTCAGAGTAGAAAGAAAGAAAGGGAAGATAGGAGTGAAGGAGGGTGAGGAAAGGGGAGGGAGGGAGGGAGGGAGGGAGAGAGAGAGGCTGAGAAATATGTTGACTGGGTGATGGATGATTCTATTTTTCTGTTCTTGGTGATTTAGTGCAGTTTATATGTTTGGAGAATGGGGAACTTCAAGCCTTCCGAGTCTTTGGCAACTGGCTTGTGGAAGCTAATTGTTCCCATTGTGCACACTGAAATATCCTGAGAGCCATACAAAATCTTCTTAGATTAGGGTTTTTTAATGAAAGGTACAGCCATTTCAAAATGACGTAATTGCCTATCAGCTTGAATTCCTCGTATCAAGAAAAGGGATAATAACGTTTTCTTTCTTTTTGTAACCTCTAAGAGTCTTACTGAGGATCCAGTATTTGTTCTTATATTAAACTTTTATTTCACAGTTCAAAACTACCATCACTTACCCTTCTTTCTTCTAGAAAGGTAATGTGTAAGGTATAGATAATCTTGGCCCAAAATGATTGGTTTTATGTTAACTTAAAAGCACATAGCTTAGAAAATGTGCTTAGTTTTATATTTTAATAATAAAAACAAATATGTAGGCCAATATCTGCTTGGATTATCCACGAATACTCTTCATGTTTGTCATATATTTTTCTACACTTCACTTCCCTTTGATTTTGTAAAAATGATCTAAGATAACTTTATATCCTCTGCTTGTGGACAAAAACTAGATGAAGAAATTCTATTTTTAAAAATTTCCTGCTTTTTCTCAGAGTATGTTATTATACTCCTCTGTCTGTCTATCTGTTACAGGTTTTCACCATTGTTTTTTTGTGTATGTTCATTGTTTTCTCTCTGTAATGAGCAACATCACTCCATGTTTGGCAATGAATAACTGAATAATTGGGAAAAGTTTCAAACATACTTCTATTGAACAAATATAACTTAGTCCATTAAAATAATTAGCAATATCTACTCATACATGATAATTTTTTCAAGTAATCTGGATGATGTGAGGTGATAAAATTTTATTGAACATGACATAATCATGCTGCAACCCATCCTTCAATTCTCAAACTTTTCCCCTAAAAGGGCATTTCTGAGCTTTTAATTTCAGTAGAATCTTGAAGACTCAAAGTCATTAGAATTTGCAAGATTCAGAACAAATCAAAACAGGTCAGTAGTACCTTCAATACAATTTTACTATAGCACACATTGTCTAAAAAACACCTTTAGCTCTTGAATCACTCATTTCGTTGCTCTTTATCACAGTTCAACTATCTGTGCTAGAGACACTACTTGTTTTTATTATGCTTTCTTGTGTAGAAATAACACCAACTTTCTGCCTGTTCCAGTAAACACTTATTTTCAATGTGGTTCATTACAAATCTATTAAAATTTCCATTTAATTGACATTGGTGTAAACATGTATTATCAGTTATAGCAACAAGCAGTCTTATTATTGATCAAAATTTGAGGTCCCACCTTTGAGGTCTGTGGGATGCACCAGGGTATGGTGTTAACATTGATCTCCATGTGGGGTCCTAACTCTGAGGGAGTATTTATGCATTTCAGGTAATTTTCACTTGATGATAAGGGTAATTGGTCACAGAAGCTATGGTGGGACCCATTATGTTAGGAGACAGTGCTCATGAATTTCTCACTTTCCTGTGTGGTGCAAGCCTTCTGAGTTTGAATGCCTAAATTCAAACATGTCTTGGAAGATAGAAATTGTGAATCCCTCTGGAGAGATTTAAGATATGTTTCTCTCCTTAGAGACATTTCAGGTTGATAAACACAGAAAGGCCTTCCCCCTCTCCCCTGGAAGAGACTGGATTACAATCCAGGATAATGAGTAATCAGCCTGTCAAAAGGGAGGTGAGGCAGACGTGTCAGCAGTCTGAGAAAAAGTCTCCAATTTTGTGGGTTCCTCTCCAGTGGTGCAATGCACTGAGTTCGCAGGTAAACATCTGGGCCTCATGACACTCATTGTCAGTGGGAATTGGGCAATGGGACACCAGTGCAAGGTCTTGTTCTGGCTGCTGCTCTGTGCTGCCAGTAATAAATGGTCACTTTCTCTGACCCAAGGATCTTGTGTTCTTCTGTTAGTACATGCACAAGAAAACTCTGGCAAGGTAACCTCTTAGCTTGCAAGGAAGTTAAAATCTCAAATTTTTCCAGTTTCAGATGTGAATAAGTAAAACACAAATGCATTTACAGCAAAATTTTAAAAACATAGAATGTCCAGATCAAAAATAGTGAAGAAATGACTTAAAGGTTCATTTTTATTTCTATGACTGCAAACATAACATATATTGTGAATATGAGCAGAGGAATTTGAACATTATTCAAAGTTTCTGCACAATTTCTATGGTAATTTTATTCATGGCATTGTCAGCTAAGCAAACTGTCAAACCAAACAAGAAATTAGGAAAAAGGGCCAGGCTGCTTGGAGTTGGAATTATTTGAGGTCAGGATTTGGAAATAGAAAGTACATCAAAGAAGCAAATAAGGAACCAGTGATATCAGAATTAGGATGTCAAGACAAATTTAGGATTGGAAGAGGTGAAAATCCTAAAGTGCTATAATTCAGATATTTAAGCTGCCATGTGACAGAGCTGGCAAAGCTGACATTATCTTTCTCATGACAATGGCAGAAAGGAACAACTAGGACTTAAATGTTTAGATTTAGCTGGAAAAAATTTGACTTTCTCCTCATTCTATTTTTCTTAGTGGCTCCACCAAATCATAGCCAAGTTAAAATTACTGCACACTTTTCTGCTACCTGAAGATGCTGGGAATTTAGTGACTGATACAGATTAACTCTGAGTTCTGTCTTTACAACTTTAAGAAGACATTCAGCTCAAGAGTTCAAATTCAACTAAAATCTTATCTGGGTAAAGGAGTCACTCTATAATAAATATCACTACTGTTATATGACATTAACTCAAAATCCAATAAAGAATTCTAAAGCAGCTGGAAAAAAAATTGATACCTCTCACATAGTTTACTGTTTGATTGTGTGCTAATTTCTAAATACAATTGTGTGTTTTATTTCACAAGAACTTTAGATGTTACTTTATGAAATTTGCTTATGAGATTAACTGGAACCTGAATCATTTATTTTTCTCAATTCCATGTTAAAAAAAAAAAAAGCATTGTATAAGAAAATGAGTTTTTTTAAAATCATGAAATCATTAGTTCAAATTCAGTGAATAAAACGGAAAAACACTCCAAAATTTACTTTGTTGGGCTTTTACTCTAGATTTTTCTATCAATATATTCGTCCTTAACTACCTCTAATACTGAATCTTTTTAATATTCCAGTTCTTCTGCATGAGCAGCTTTATCTTCCAGAAGAAATATGTTTTTGAAGTCTTTTCATATCATTGCATTGGCAACAAATTTCTGTATCTTTTATTGTTTGTCAAATTTCATCAAATTCAAGTAAGCTTCTTGGAAGAAATAATCCCTAATGCTTATTTATTATTTACTTTGTGCCAGGCACTATTCTAAGTGCCTTGTGTGCACTAACTCATTTATTCTTCTCAACAACTCTATTGGATAAATGTCCTCATTTAACTGATGAGGAATTTGAGATAAAAGAGGCTAAGCCATTTGCCCAAGTTCACAGTAATATTTGGTGCAAGAACTGAGATTTTTAACCTAAGAAGTCAAACTATAAATCTTGGGACCCTGATCACTGTAACATGCTGCCTTTATACACTATAGTTTTAGTAAACACTTCTGAAAACAACTTTAGCAATTCCCCAATAGTACACCAATATTTGAACTATAAAAAAAAAAATCCCAAAATAAAATATAAAAAATAATTTCACTCTAAACATAAGATAATTAATGCCACCTAGCAAGAGATTCCATGGACTCTTTCTTGAGTAAGACATCCAGTGTAGCCAAATAACATCTGAACATATCAAGACATTTGAGACTGTCATTTGCTTCTGTGACTCTCAAGGGGGAAAAAAAAAATTCACCCATAAGAAAATCGTTGGGACACTGTGAAAGCAATTTTGGGAGATAAAGCCATAACCTTAAAATACCTCCACTTGCTTTCTCCCACTTCCATCAACTTCCAATATTTTATATCTCAGTGCATGGAGCCCATAACCCTATAGTTCTAGCCTCTCTTTTTTATTCATGTTTCCAATTTACCACCAATATCTATCATTTTTGCCTCCTAAATTTCTTCCAAATCGGTTCTTGTTGTCTCTACTGCCATCCCATTGAAGCAGCCATCATTTCTGTCCTGGCCAAGTACAGTTGTCTCCTAAATGTTCCCCCTCATCCAATGGCCACCCAACCCCCACCACCAACCCATTTTCCAACTGCATCTAGAGTGATGTTTCAAAACACAAATCTGATCATGTCACCCCAGATTAAAATAATTCAATGGCTTTTTATTTATTTAAAAAGCAAATCAAATTTCTTTCTTGTGGCCTCCAATCCCTACATTGTCAGCGTCTTCCTAGCACCCAAGTTCCCACTTGCTCATACTCTACCTGGTGCTTTCTACTCCAGCCAAGTAAACCCTTAAGCCCCTAACTCCCTGCTTCTACTCCCTCCCTTTTCAGGGTCTTTCCACATGCCCTTCACTCTGTCTAAAAGGCTCCCTTCTTGCTTCTTTGCTCATTTAATTCTACACAATCATGAGATCTTAATTAATTAATACTAATGCAACGGTGAAAATTGTAACAAAAGAGAATTTTAATTTAATTAACCAATTTGGGAGGTAGAAATTGAAAGCATTATCAAAGACCTAAATATCTAAATACTCTGGTTCCACTTACTTAAATGATGAATAATTGAGAGCTGCAAGACAAAAACTTGTCTGCCCACTCTCACACTAGGTTGAAATTTGTTCAACATAAAATGAAAACTGCTTTTCAAAGCAAACATAGTTGTGGTTTCAGAACCTGAGAAAAGAAACCAAATGAAAAAGCTAGATCATTTAAGATTTTAAAATGTCACAAAGTATAAGTAGAATGACCCACCAAAAATATGCCATGTTTAGTCCACAAATGGAAAGATGTTTCCTATTAAATCTATTAATACTATCAGTCTTATCAATAGGCCAATTATGCAAAGTCTCACAAACATCCCAAAAAATAGTCCAAAGTGAATGTTAACAATTTAGTTTTGTATGAGTTAAATACACAGAACAATGAAAACTGCTTTACATAGGTAGGCGATATTTGAGAAATATTTAGATAAAGAATTATTGTTATTGCCACCAAGGGGAAAATAAAGGTGGTGGGGATTCTTGTGCTATTAGAACTTGTACTCTTCTTTGACACTAGCAATAAACAAACCATATCATAAAGTTAAATGTAAAAGGAGGCAAGATCAATACCACATCATAAAAATTATAATGCGAAAGCATTATTTAATACTTTGTTGAAATACTCCATCTACTTTTAAATAGCTTTTGCTTTGTCCAATTTGCAATGACTATGAAAACATTTTCGACAATAACTTTTATAGAATATATTATGCTTTCACTTTCCCCTGGCATTACTATTGCAGATGATTCAGATATTACAAAAAAACTATTTAATAGCTTGTAATTATAAATCTTTCATGATTATTTTAAAATTCTGCTCTTCCTTTTTATGTACCTTTTTTTTTTTTAGCATTAATAGTCTTCATTTCCCCATTCATGAAGATAACTTACAAAAGTAAGTAAAATGAAGAGGTTGGTAGCATCTGTATTTTCATCATGTTGAACTAAATATATTACATGATTTCTTCTTTTTAACACTTTTAGGTATGTTGGATGAATACCATAGCATTTTATCTGGAATGGAATATTAGACATTGACCCTAAATGTATTTTCAGAGCAGCCTGAAAATGTTTTTACAAAGTCAATAGAAAAGGGATTAATAAAATGTATTTGACAAGGCATTTTTTCTCTCTCTCTTAAAGCATAATAACTTTGACATTTTTATCATCACTTTCAAATTTGGTTTCTAGGTTTCCAGAAGAATCAGCACTTTGAGAAGTGCTGATGTCACCAAGAGGAGGAGAATTTCTCATGAGAAGGTGGAATGTCCTTTTTGACTAGGTGTTTAGTAGGTACTTCCACTGAGCTGAGAAGACAAGAAAGATGGATATTGAATTTAACTTTCTTATTTCTTTAGGAAGAACTTCTGGTGTTACAATTCTTACGTACCTGCCTTTTCAAATTTTACCCGAGCATTTACAGAATTATGAATTCTTCATGGTACCCAGTAGGGGCTCGATGAGGATGACGCTGGCAGGCAATCACTTTTCCTTTGTAACTTTTCTTGCCCCTGTATTGGATGAAGAGAGAAATTTGTATTTTGTTGATTTCTCAAACTGAATTTTATATATGATATATGGGAAACACTACGAAAGTACATTATGTCATTTAGCCACAGGCTGAGGAAGAACTATTTCAAGGACAACAATTTGTATTCAGACAGACTTTTAGAGTTGAAGTGATATATACACACACACAAACACACGTAAATATATATATATACACACATATATATGAGTTTAAGTGAGATATATATATATAATATATATATATATATAAAACTAAATTGTATCATAAAAGGAAAGGCTCATACATTGAAAATCTATATTGGAGAGACAAATATTCCCACATATGTCTTTCCCCAATTTACAATAATATTTTACATATAGTCTCTAGTTTCTATTTTTTGGTATAAAATGTGTTAGGAAGATTTTAAAAGTTATTATTGTGCTTGAGACAGTCCTTTATTCACATTTTATGAAATTTCTGATTTTTCATATATTGACTTTATATGTGTGGTTTCATATATATATTTTTGTAGTCCTCACTAGTAAGAAGTTTATTTACAAATAAAATTTGATAAAATATATAAAATTTTTAAACATTCCCAAGCACATTATAATTATGCAAGAAAATTAGCTCACTTACCATCTTCCCATAGTCCCATTTATAATAAATGGGGACTTTATTCTACTTGATTCCTTGAAATCAATAGCTGCCATGAAAAGGTGGGATCAAACTCAAGTTATTTTTGACCAAAGTAGAGAACGATTTATTTTAGAATTGCTAGAGTATGACTACTCTACTCCTAATAAAAAGTCACAGAGTTCTGGATAATGCCAGAGTATGACAAACTAAATATGGTGTTCTGGAGACAGAGAATATGTTCAGACAGGAAAATTCCTGGTCTATTTAAGGATTAGGAAGCAAGTCTAAATATATTCTAAGCATTTGGGGTATTTGATAAAGAAGTAATATCATCGACCATGTTGGCTCATGGAAGACCCAACAGCAATGGTTGACGAGTGTTTCTGAAAACTTTTGTTGAGGGCATAACACCTAAATTTTTTTTTTCTAAATTACAGTTGCATTTCCTTGCTTTGGTACTAAAAGTGTTTTAGTAAAATTGGAGTTCCCAAACTACCATGATATCTAATAAGTTATAATAATGATGACAAATAATTTTATTCTCTATTCTCTTAAATGCTTTACATAAATTAATTTGTCACAAATCCTCAAAATCTATGTTAGTATGATCCCACTTCTACATACAAAGAATTTCAAGTTGCAGAGAAGTTACCCAAGATTACAAAAAATTCAACCCACTATAACCAACTAAGGGGCACACATATTTTTGAAAGTATGTCAGGAAGTTCACAGATCTCATGAAGACCTAGAAATAGGTAGATAAAGGGCAAAAAAAAAAAAGAGCATTCCAGAGGCTAGACTGCAAGGAAAACATGGATAAACTTGAGACATAAACAGTCTGTCACAATTATGATGACCAACCCTCTGATTTTCTGTCACTAGCTCAAGCTTTAAATCTTGCCCTCCTCCTGAAATATATCTAATTGATTAGATTTTTGTCACACATCTGCTCTCTGCCTGTAAGGGGAAAGGGGCATCTTTCTTTTACATAATTTTATTGAGATATATTCACATACCTTACAATCATCCACAGTGCACAATCAGTTGTTCAGAGTATCATCATATAGTTGTGCGTTTATCACCACAATCAATTTTTGAGCATTTTCATTACTCAAAAAAATAAAAATAAGAATAAAAATAAAAGTAAAAAAGAACACCCAAAACATTCCATATCCCTCTTCTCCCCCCTATTATTCATTTACTTTTTGTCCCCATTTTTCTACTGTCCATACAATGGATAAAGGGAGTGTGAGCCACAAGGTTTTCTGCAATCACACAGTCACACTGTACAAGCTATATAGTCATATGATCGTATGCAAGAATCTAGGCTACTAGGTTGCAGTTCAACAGTTTCAGATATTTCCCTCTAGCTATTCTAATACACTAAAAACTAAAAAGGGATTCTGCATAATGCATAAAAATAACCCTCAGAATGACCTCTCGACTCCATTTGATATCTCTCAGCCACTGAAACTTTATTTTGTTTCATTTCTTTTCCCCATTTTGGTACAGAAGTCTTTATCAATCCTATGATGCTGGGCCCAAGCTCATTTCTGGGAACAATGTCTCATATTGCCAGGGTGAATTACACCCCTGGGAGTTATGCCCCACATAGTGGGGGGAGGCAGCAAATCTACCTGCCGAGAGAGGCCACATCTGACCAACAAAAGAGGTTTTCTGGGGGTGACTCTCAGGCATAATTATAAGTAGGCTTATCCTTTCTTTTGCAGTAACAAGCTTCATAAGGGCAAGGCCCAAGATCAAGGGCTTGGCCTACTAAACTGGCAGTCCCCAATGCTTGCAAGAATATCAGGAATTCCCCAGGTGGGGAAGAATAATATTTCCACATTTTTCCTTGGCCCTCAAGGGAGCTGTGCAAATACTTTTTGTTCTCTGCCCAAATTACTCTTAAGATGTAACCTGTACATTCTAACCTATAAAAAACAACAAGATCTCACTCACTATTTAAGGTTTCATGTAATTACGGTGTTTGAATAAACTGAACATATACGTTAAATTGTATAATATGCTACAGAAAATATAGATTTTGCACCAAATAAACATCTCTATCTTTGGTTTCACACAGAAGTTGAAGTTTTCAAACACAGTCAATATCATCCTTTACCCTTTAGTCTGATTTACTTTATTCCCAACCAAGTCCATTTTGTTCATATTGCTAATTGAAGTGAGGAACTCTTTTTCAGCTTCTTTAACAGTTGCTATAGGGGGTAATGCTGAAATTCATAGCTGCTGAACTCTGGCTCTCAGTCTCAGGTGTCACACAGATACCTGAAGTTAAAGAGACTGACGAGGTTATACACAAATAGCTCAGTATCTCAGAATTTAAAACTAACCATTACAACTCATAAATGTGATTGCTGTAAGAGCTTACAATCTAGGAACCTTTACCATAAGACTTCCACTGATAACCTATGCTCCAAGATTCAATTCTCAGAGTTTGCACATTATATAGTTAGTCCACATTAGTGAGGTGTTATAATGTTTGTCTTTTCATTTCTGACTTATTTCAATCAACATAGTGTCCTCAAGTTACATTCACGTAGTTGCATATCTCACAACTTCATTCCTTCTTGCCACCAGTCAATATTCCATCGTATGCATACACCACAGTTCACGATTCTGTTTATCAGTCAATGTACCATTAAGCTACTTCCATCTACTGAAAATTGTGAATCCTGCTGCCATAAACACCAGTGTGCAAATATCCATTCATGTCCCTGCTCTCAGTTCCTCCAAATATACAGCCAATAACAGGGTTTCAGGTCCACATGGCAACCCCATACTTAGCCTCCTTTGGAATCACCACACTGCCCTCCAGATGGGCCACACCATTCTACTTCCTCACCAACAGTGAGTAGGTACATCTCTCTCACCACATTTTCTCCAGCACTTGTGTCCCTCTGTTTATTTTTTTTAAACACAGCTTTATTCACACACCATACAATCCATCTGCAGCAAACAATGAATGACTCCTGGTATGACCACATAGTTACACACACATTTACCACAACACTCTATATGAGGAACTTTCCATTTCTTCTGCAAAGAAATAGGAAGATGAGAAAAAAATGAGGAATAGAAAATAAAAGAAAAAAAAACAAAAATAAAAGTACAATGAATTGGTCAGATAACACTAAGAATCCCATAACAATCTCTTATATCCCCCTCTTATAGACATTTAGCTTTGGCATATTGCCTTTGTTACAATTAGTGGAAGCTATTGCAATGTTATTATTAACTATAGACTCTTGTTTGCATTGACTGTATTTTTCCCCTATATAATCCAATTCAACAACTTGCAATGTTGATACTAATTTGCTCTCCATCATGTATAAACATTCTTATATTTGTACATTTAATTATCATCATTGACCAGTCTAGATTTTGCTAACTTATACAATCCCAGTCTTTATCTTCCATCTTTCCTTCTGGTGTCCTCTTTCAACCATACTCACACTCATCTTTGTTCAGAATACTTACAATATAGTGTTACCATCACACAGTTTCATGCTATCCATTTCTGGATATTTATAATCAATCCTGTTGAGCATGCTATACAGATTCAGCATCAAATGTCCAATCTCTACCCTCTTTCTATTCAACTTTAACTCTCAAAGTTGTCTCATTAATGTTAATTTTTATTAGTGAGCCATACAGTATTTGTCCTTTTGTTTCTAGCTGATTTCACTAAGCATAAAGTCTACTATCCACCATTTTGTCTTTTGGATTTTATATGTCATATATTGTTTATTTTAATTTTTTTCTCTCTCTTTTTTCCCTTACTGATAGTCTTCATTTCTATACTCTTCTCCAAACCTCTCTCTCCTGTCTTTTCCTAACTGCCTGTAGTGCCCCCTTTAGTATTTCTTGTAGAGCAGGTATCTTGTTCAAAAACTCTATCAGTGTCTGTCTGAAATATTTTAAACCCTCCCCCATTTTTGTAGGATGATTTTGCCAAATATAGAATTCCTGGTTGGTGGTTTTTCTCTTTCAGTATCCTAAATATATCATACCACTGCCTTCTCCCATCCATGGTTTCTTCTGAAAAATCCACACATAGGCTTTTAGAGCTTCCCTTATATGTGATGAATCAATTTTCTCTTGCTGCTTTCAGAATTCTCTTTGTTGTTGACATTTGATAATCTAATTATTAAGTGTCATGGAGTAGGTCTTTTCAGATCTGTTTGGCGTATGCTGCACTTCTTGGATCTGTAATTTGTATCTGTCAAAGAGCTGGGAAATTTTCAGTGATTATTTCCTCCATTATTTTTTCTGTTCCTTTTCCCTTTTCTTCTCCTTCTGGGACACCCATGACATGTATATTCATGTGCTTCACGTTATCATTCAATTCCCTGAATCCCTTCTCATATTTTTCCCTTCCTTTCCCTATATGTTCTTTTGTGTGTAGTATTTCAGATATCCTGTCCTCTACTTCATGAATACTTTCTCTGTCCCTTCATATTTGCTGTTGTATGTCTCCACTGTGTTTTTCATCTCTTCATTGTACCTTTCATTCCCATAAGTTCTGCCAATTGTTTTTTCAAACTTTAGAGTTCTTCCTTTTGCTTGTACCATGTCTTCTTTATATCCTTCATCTCTTTTGCCATATCTTCCCTCAACTCATTGATTTGATTTTTGAATTGATTTATCATATTTTTTGAACATCTTTAATTAGTTGTTTCAACTCCTGTATCTCATTTAAAGTGTAAGTTTGTTCCTTTGACTGGGACATATCTCCATTTTTTCTAATGTGACTCATAATTTTTTGTTGCCTAGGTATCTGGTTTCCTTGATTACCCCAACCAGACTTTCCCAGACCAGACGGGCCCAGGTTTCAGGAGTAGGCCGTAATCACTATCAAGTTTCCCTGAGGATGAGACCCAGAAGGTTGTCAGACTTTCTTGTGAGGCTTCTAGACTCTGTGCTTTTCCTATCCTGCCCAGCAGGTGGCACTTGTCAGCCTGCAGCTCCCCACTGGTGTAAAAATTTGGGGTGCTTTTAATTCTCAGCAGGACCTATTCCCCCCCCCCCCATGGACCACAAGGACTCAGAAGCCAAGCTTAAGCTGTTTCTGCTTTTTTTTCTGCCAGGTCCTGGAGTCTGAATTCTCTGAGGGGAAGGAAGCCCCTTGAAATTTGCCCCCCACCTGCCACTCCTTATCTTAGGGAAGATAAGCCCTTGAGGGAATTATTCAGTGGCTAACTGAATCAGGATGGATCTTAATCCTGTTGCTGGAGGCCTTAGAGAGAAGGCCCTAGGAAAAATCCACAGAGAAAGATGCTGGAAATTAACAGAACCCAGAAGAGAAAGGAGAAGAAACTGCCATGTACATTGCCATGAGGGAAAGGCCAAGAATCCAAGGATCACTGGTAGCCAGCCTGAGAATGCCATAGACTTCAAGAAGAAAGTATCACCTGACTGATGCCTGGATTTAGGGCTTCTCTTAGTCTCAAAACTGTAAGCCAATAAGTTCCTGTTGTTAAGCCAACCCACAGTATGAGATTTGTTACAGCAGCTAGGAAACTAAACATATTACAACAGCAAATTAAGGCTAAACATATAAAGAAACCACATACCTTCATTGGTACAAAGAAGTGAACAGAACCTCTGAGTCACAACTTGGGGCTAGACCTGAGATATCTCCAAATCATCTACAGAGCATGGAATAATCTTTCAGACCTGGTTTGGGGCTGTAGAACATGGAAGGGCTGTGTGGAAGATCCAAAAAACTGCTGGACAAGGAAGAATGAGCGTAGAGAAAAGAAAGTAGGGCTGGGAGCAGGGTATAAAGAGTAGGGCGATAATTTCTTCATGACTAAAATACAATAACAAAAACTGAGCTATTTGAAAATGACTTTAAAATATATTTTAACACAAAAGATGTAAAATACCATAAACCATACAAACAAGAACTTATAAAAGAAAACAAATGAATAAAATGGCAGGGATAATAAAAGAAGAGCATGAAAAAATGATCTTTTAGAAATCCAGGAAAGTAAAAATATGGAAAGAAAAATTAAAATTAACTCAATAAATGAACCTCACTTAAAAATCATCAGAGCAGAAATTATTGAATTGAAGATAGGGTAAAAAAATTCATCTAGAATAAAGCACAAGAAAATAAATAAATAAATTCCTGTTGAAATATGCCAACTTTTCTTTTTAATTTTCAAATTTATTTTCATATTAGTCATAGTTATTTTGAAGCCTTTCCCTGATTAATGCTTCTTTGCATGTTTAGTAACTGTTTTCTCTTTGCTGTATAGCTTGGATGATACGTTGTGGCGGATACTTTTTTTTTTTTTTTTTTTTTGCCTCTGAGTTTTGTGATTTTTCTGGCAGGTATTTAAATTCCTGGCAATTCAAGTAGACCCAGGTGATATTTAGCACTCTGTGGCATCTGAAATCTGTTGGAATCACGCTTTCTTATTCCATCTATGCATAATTAAATTCACTTTAGGCAGAAGGGGAATCAGTATACAGCTGTCTGTGGAACAAAGTATGACTGTCTCCTACTTTGGTAACCTGCCTTTCTAAGTTCCACCACCTGAGTTGTTCCAAGTTACAGTATCTAATTGCTCTACTTGGCAATAATACCACTGTCTCCTGGGACTTCATTCTTCTGTCCCACAGTTTGGAAAGCTGGGGTTATTGTGGGTCTTTCCTTAAAAGATATAACCCCCACACTGTCTGCTGTCTAATATCTTGAAATAGATATTTATTCACATATTTTGTTTATTTTTATAGCTGTTCATCTCAGAGGGGAAGTCTGATGCCAGCTACTTTGTGGTGGTGGAAATTGAAATTCACCTGAGCCTCCTTCAAGGAAAACAAATGATACTGGAATACTTACACTATTGGATAATAACACATACTAAATAGCTACAAATAAGAAGTTATTTGTTCAAAGATAGTCAAAGAGACAAATGAAATTGAATAAAGAATCCATAGCATGCCATGTGTATACTTTATCCTGATTTATGCTGAAGGCTCCAGTGGCATTGTAGTATAAAAATATGGTCTTTTCAATGGATGAAGTTAGGTCAATCAGAAATCCATGTAAAAAATGAAAATGAACCTTGAATTCTTCCTCACCCCATAAAGAAAATTTAATTTAAGATGATTCATAGAATTAAATGTGATAGTAAAACAATCAGGCTTCTAGAATAAAAAAAAACACATTCATGCCCTAAGGTTAAATAAAAATTTCCTAAACAGTAAATAAAATTACCAACCATAAAAGGAAAAAAATTGAAATTTATTAAAGTTATTAACATCAGCTCATCAAAAGACACCATTAAAAGAATGGTCCATAAACAGGGAAAATATTTACAAAACATTACCTAACAAATGAGTCATATCCAGAATATACAAAGAACTTTTGCAAATCAACAAAAGACAAAAAAGGAACACCATACAAATTCACAAACTAGAAGATTCTTTTATCAACTTTTTAGAGAAAAGGATATCCAAACAGCCAAGAAAAAAAATCTTAAAAGTGCTCTAATTTATCATCAATATAATAGAAACTAAATTCTACAAAGAGATACCATTAAACATCTACCAGAATTAAAATGATGGGCAAAACCAGGTATGGGTGAGGATATGAGGCAACAGAAACATTGTTACAATGCTCCTGGCAATCCACTTTTGAAAACATGTTGGGCAATATCAGACCCAGTAATTTCTTTCTTAAGTATATTCCCTACAGATATGAGTGCTTATGGCTACCAAAAGATATATGTAATAATGTTCTTGGCATCTGTATTCATAACAGCTGAATATTGGAAATGACACAAATGTCCATCAGGAGTAGAATGGCAAATATTTGTGATATATTCATACAATGGAACATGACAAAGCAATGAAAAAAATGAATTATTGGAACACACAAAAAACAGGTGAAGCTTACAGATTTAATATTAAGTGACAGAAGAGACAAACAAGTCCTAATTGTACCTTTCCATTTCCAAAGTATAAAAATGTAAAATTCATGTATAGTACTAGAGAAGACTAAGGTGTTTGGGTGGTATTTACTGAGATAAGGCATGTAGAAGCTCTCTGGGGTGCTGGAAATTGTATATATCTTTATCTGCATGGTGGGTACATGGGTGTGTACAAAAGTAAAAATTTATTTAGTTGTACTCTTAAGATTTGTGCCCTTTACTATACATATTATACTTCATTTTAATAATGAATGAACAAATAAATACAAATAAAAGTGTACTTGATTTACAAGACGCCTTCCCTATTTGTCAAGTGTGCTTTCTTAGAATCAGTAAACAATTTGATTGTTATTAGATAAGCAACTTTTGAGCTAGAAAGAAAAGAAAACAGGACAACTCATGGAAGGTGTATTTTTGATGGCCCATGAATGAATGATTCACAACTTATAAGAAAAAAGTTAAAAATTCTGATAGAAACATTGTAGCTTATTTCCAAAGCATTTTCATTTTAATCCTGAATCTATACCTATGAACAAAGAGAACAATGAAAAAAAACAAACCTATGTATTCAACAAAATTAAGGGACAGAAAACTCATAAACTTCAAATTGTATTGCCGGTTTCCAAAGAAACTGATCCAGTAGAATCTGTGTAGGAAATGGTGATGGATAAGGGGGGGGGGGAGAAATCGGAAGCCTGGGAGGGGCTGTCTAGCAGTGTCAGGTACCATAAAGCTTTAGCAAACATTCATTCCGAGAAGAAGACCCAGTCTATTTTGGGACTGTATGTGCCATGCTGGATTAAACAGGGCATGACTATTAGGAGAAAGAAAGCTAGACATTTCCTGGGAAAAGGGGTCTAGAGGGAGTGAAATCTCAGAATGTGCCACCCTCTTTCCAGGAGTATCTTGAGGGCAGCAGCTGGAGAAGGCATGAGGAGAAACCAAAGTCAGGACTGAATCCCTTATGAATTGGGTTTTGCTCTGAGAAGTGAGGTAGATATCTCTACACAGAAGGGTCCTATTTTAAATAAATGGCATACTACTCTCACTATAGGAGCACCTGAAAAAGCCTGAGAAAGGAGAAACCTGTAAATTTATCCTGCCACCTCAGTCACAAGACCTTGCTACTCAGAGCTGGTCTAGAATAATAACAACTTATTTGTATATGAAAGGAATAAACAGAGATTCCTTTAAAAATGGCATAAGAAAAAACATTAGAAAGAGAAGTAATGTTAGGAAATTGAAAAAAAAAAAGCCACAAAGCAGACAAAAATTGTAACTCAAAACTCCAACATGAATTATAAAAACATTATTATAAAGCAAAATAAAAGTCACCAAACCTGGCCCCACCACCAGGACGTAAAGATACAAAATATAGAAAAAGAGAGCGTTTGACAGTAAGAAGTATTATTTAAACAATCAGGAAAGGTGAAATGAGAACTAGAGGATCTCAAGTGTAAATAAAGAAAACACCACTTCAGGATAAAGTCTAAAATTCAAGAAGCACAGAGACAATAACAACATCAAAGCATCAACAACAAAAGCACAGTATGTAACAAAGGGGACAGAAATGAGAAAATTGGACAAATTAAAACAGAGAGTTATAGACAATAATAGATACAGAATACAGGCAAAACACATCCAATATGTAACTTATTTAAGTTCCTGAAGAAAACCAATGTATTGGGAAAATATAAAATATAAGATAAAATTCAGTAAAATATTCTTAAGATAAAAGAATATTTTAATCTACTTATTGAAAAAGCACACCATAGTCTAGCAAAAATTGACAAAAACAACCAACCTCAATGCATGTAGTAGATAAATTGATAATAAGCAAAAGTCCTTGGGGAAGCAGACAAAAGGATCAAGTAGTTCATAAGGGAAGGAAAAATAAGTCACGCATCAAATTTCTCTACAGGAACATTTAATGATAGATTATAGTGAAGGAATTATTTAATTAACCACAAAATAATTAATGAGAGAAAGTTTAAGTCAGGGATCTTCTATACAGCTAAGTGGTCTTCTATTTCTAAAGGCAATGTACACTGAAGGTCCAGAAACAAGGATATTGAAAAAATTGTTCCCTCAAGCCTTTTTAAGAAAACTGACAGAGAAAGAACTAAGCCCACAAAGTGATGAAGAAATGGCAAAGGAAGTTTTTGGGGAAATAAAAAAGTCAGTGAGCACTGAAAAATTTTAAGGCCAGTTTAAAACAAAAACAAGGAGATAAATGACATTATGATTGTTACTGTTTATAGAAATGATGCAACAAAAATTGGGAGAAGAGGTGAAGAGGTATTTAAAAAACAAGTTGTTCACCTATTTGTTAATTTTAAACAGGGTGGAAAACAACTAACAGTATTTACAATGTAAAATTCAAATATTAGAAATGTTAGCATAGTTGAGAACAAAGTTAAATAACAAGCTGAGTTTTGAAGAGGAGGGAGGATAACAGGAAAAGAAGAATTTAATTTTATTGATGCTCATTTTGAAAAACTAATTGACATGATCTAAGCAGAGTAGACTGATGCTACTATATAAAGTATAATTTTAAAGAATACGTCTAAATACTAGAAGAGATACAAGATTTTTAAAACACATCATTGTAAAAATCAAAATGTAAAACCCCTCTCTCTACTCTCTAGCTTCAGACAATAGAATGTAATACACAGCATAACTTAGAACAAATCAGTAAATAAAAATGGACTTAATTCAAATATTAAAAAAAAATTATCTTGAGATTGGATACGAATGCAAGCTTAACTCCGCATATTACATAGTAAAAAACACACCTGCACACCAGTAATTTAACACCAGTTAAAAAGTAAAATGATTTTTACAAAGTTTTACCAAACAAACACAATTTAAGCAGGTTTGTACTCTTAAGACTATCTGATATTAATAGCAGGCAAATTTTAAGGTAGACATAAAAGCATTAGAGTACAAAACATAAGGGTACTTTATATCACTACAATGCATAATTCACAGTGAATAATCACATAGAACAGCATAGACTTGACATTCATGAAGTAGAAGTTATAAGGATAAAAAGGAAAAATAGATAAAAGGACACTAATAGTAGATTATCAAGTGGACAAAAGAAAATACGAATATAGAAAACTAACACAGTAAGGTACGTCTTATGGATATATGTCACATTTCTTCTTGTACTGGTGAACACATTTTTATGAGCACACAGAACATTTATGAAAATTCACCATAAGTAAACATCAATAAATCTCATCTCCAAGAAAATAGAAGTACTAGAGAAAATGCTGTCTAATAACAATGCAGGAAGAGTATGAATTAATTAAAAAGAGAAAAGAAAAAAGATAATTTAAGAAGATAATAAACAACCAAAAGGCTATTTTTCATTCTTGGATCAAACTGAAAATACAAACCAGAAAATAAAAAGCAAAAATAAATTAAGAACTCACTAAAAATGATTAGAGAAAGTTTGGTAAAATAGTCTAAAGATACCCAAAAGCAAGGAATTAATTAAGATAGAAGAACACAGGAAAACCTAAGAGGTAATATCTTAGCCAGAAAAGCTGATCCTGAAAAAAAATTGGATAGTACCTAAACCACCAGGTTAAATAATCAAGAAAAAGATGAAGAAAAAATAATACAAAATAAATCATAAGTGGGATATGATTTAAGAAACGAAAAACTTTAAAAACCATATGATATTTTATAAAATCTTGTGTTAAATATTAAAACCTAATGAAATTGATTATTCTTTTGGAAAAATGAATTGAAAATTAGACTTGTGAAGAAATAAAATACATAAGCAAACCAATTGCTATAGAATAAATCAAAATGTCTGTCAAAGAACAACTCCCCCCACAAAAAAGCAATATTCAGGTTATTTGATAGAGGAGTGCTATAAAACGTTTAAAGATTGGAATCTACTGCATTACAAAGAAGGGAAAATTTGCAATTATGTTCATGAAGTTAATGATATAATTATACAAAAATGCAACCCATACAGCACAATAAAACACAAATATAACAATTTCCATAGAGCAAGTCAGGGCTAAAATACTATATAAACTATTAGGAAGCAAAATCCAACAATATAATAAAGGAATAATGCATCACAACTAAGTGAGTCTTATTCCAGTAACAAAAAGAAAATTTGGTATTAATAAAATGCCTCTTATTAATAGAAATAAGGAGGAAAATATCGTATGATGTTTAAAATGCACTTGATAAAATTTACTGACTATTCTTAATTAAAGAATACACTTACAAGAGGAGTCAGTGGGTGCAATATGAATGAAATTAAATACATTTGTTTTACCACAAATAATAATATCATGCTTCATAGGTTGAAGCTGGAAACATTTCTGCTCAAGTCAGGGACAAAGCAGGCATTTTTACTATTGCTATTATTATTTAATGAAATAAGAAAAGCAAACAAAAGGAAAAATTCCCATTTAGTGGAATTTATCTTGCAGAAAATCTTGCACACATACTAAATGGTTCATGTTCAAGATTTTGCATTGCTGTATTGTATGGATTACCAAGATTACAAACCATTATTAACAAATGTTGATTGCTAGGTATCTGCATAAATAAAACTTGCAATATATCCATACAGTAAAATACTCTGTAAAGCTGAGGAACCTGGGCTCCCCCATCCTCCTGGCTTATCTCACTTCATGCAGGCTATAGTGAAGGGTAGCTGTGTCAGTTGACGGCTTCCCCGAACAAGCACCTGCCTCATTTTTCAGCTTTTTTCACCTAGGTCTTTTTCCTGGACCACTGAAGGTGTCTCATCCCAGGCACAGGTTTACCCTGGGAGTGAGCCAAAGATAATGCCCCCTCCACCACAGAAGCAAACCTCCAGCAGTGTGGGTTGAGAATGGATATATCAGTGCTCCAGCTTCCCATTCTCTGGAGAGACATTTATGAGGTGATGCTACATGGTTTTGCAGAGGGATCCAATTGGATTGGCTTCTAGTGTCTATCCTGGTAATTAGCCCAATACTGCGCATTTATTGGCTGTTTCATCTTTTCTATCCAAAATTCCAACATTCTCAGTTCCCCTCTCAAATAAATTCCATGCAAACAAGTCTTTGTCCCTGGCTTTGCCTTCAGGAGAACCCAAAATAAGACACTAGGCAACTATTAAGCAAAATGAGGCAGCTCTGTGTATACTGATAGGGACATATTGTTAACTGGACAAAAAGTAAATACAAACATAGTACATGGTTTGCTGTTTTGGTAAGAAGCATATTCATCTATGCTTCCATATCTTTTTGGAGTTTATAAAGGAAATATGGAAAGTGTACATAAAAAATTAATTGGAGGAAGGGGCAAACATTGTGGGGAGAGGTGGGATGGAAACATGACCTCTTAATTTTTATCATCTTGTATTTTAATTTTTGAAACATATTTATGTATTTCCTAGTAAAATATTAAATGTAAGAAACAAAACAATTATGTATCAAAGAACTCAGGCATGCTAGATGACTAGGCAATGTTAAAAGCAGCAGACACTGTAGTTGGCCCATCCATATCTCTTCCAGAATCACCCTCCACAAACAGCCACTGGGGAGGGTTACTTACTGCCATCACTCATGATTCTCTGCCAGAGGCTTTCTCTGGCTCATGGATGACTTAGCTAGAAATGCAGGGGAGTTAGTATACCCAGGGTCAACCCTCAACAATTGGCAGATGGGAACTGGGTGATGATTATTTCAGTTCCCTCTTTGCTTGTGTGGGACAATTCTGAACTTCCCAAAATCATGGAGTCTGGGTTGTTCAGAGAGGTAATTAGTTCATTAATCTGGTATTGGTTTCACTTTCTTTCTTGCCTGACTCACTCCCTTACTAGAACTTATTGGTATCATAACCAAATACACCATTTTCATTCAAATCATTGTCTCAGGAACTGCTTCCATATTCTAAACCTGAAACACTTAATACCAGAAATGGTCTTAGGAAAGAGAATCTCAAGATGAGATTCTGGAATTGGACCACTGCACTGGCCAGGAGAAACATGGGACACAGTGTTGGTGGTAGCTGAGATGGTGAGAACATTGGTGTGTTGTAGCAGAAAAATTACGAAGATTTTTACCTGGTCAACTGGTATAGGTTATGGATGGAATGGGATAACTATGTTTTGTAATAGCTCTAGCACTTCAACAATATGGGAGAACTACAGTTCTAAGAATCTGGATTTCGATGGCTGTTGTTAACAGCCACAGAAGTCCTGAAGGAGGAAAAGGACAGCCAACTGGGCACAATGTGAGGACTCAATGGCAGACTCTAAACAGAGTGATATCCCCTTGTATGGCTGCTAAAAAGAAGAATAAATCCAAAGCCCTTTCAAGTCTCCTGCCCTAAAGTCTGGTCCTGAGAGCAAAAGAGAGGGACCCTGAGACTTGGATTGGAGACATTTAGGTAGATGTACTTAGAACACTGGACCTCTAGATCTCCTTGACTCATCTGGACCAGCAGATTTGTGTCTTCTCCCATGTTAGAGGACATTGTCCATGGTAAGCCTGAGCCTGAGACTATGCAAGGGCTTTTTATGAGGCAGATAATTCACAAAAATGTTGATAATCTTCCACAATGAAAATCACAACCCTTTATCCAGTTTCCGTCAATTGAAGATAAAACCAAGTCCCCTCAAGGAAGTACTCAATAACAAAAAATGAAATTCCAGATAAATATTTCCCTAAAAGTATCTTCAAATATTTACAGGATAACTTTTCACTGTAAAAAGTAGAATCCCAATTATTTTGAAGACTGTTGAACACAGGTTCTAAAGTACTACTGATGCTGAGATTCAAACACCAGCATGGCTCCCGTTAGTGAGTGGGTTTATGTAGAACAGGCTCAGTTCATCTCACATTTTTTGCAATGGAATAGTGAGATACTCTATGGTCATTGCCCTAATCCTTGAGTGGATACTCAAATGGAAAACTTAGAATATCAACAAGCTACCTGATGGCAAGTTAATTATATTGGATGCCTTCCATTCTGAAGTGGGCAACAATTTATCCTTCTTGGTTTTGATATGCATTCTGGGTATATATTTGCCTTTACTCCTTGTTTATCTGGCCCAGCATCATTATATGAGGGCTCACAATATGTTTGATTTACTCACATGGGATTCTGCATAACCTCACTTTATACTAAGGGACCCACTTTATTGCAAAGAAGGTACAACTATATTCACATGATATGAAATAACACTAGTTCTCTCCATATATCATAACACATGTGTTATAGCTGAAAGTCATTTAGAGTAATAAAATAGTAACTTCAGTCTTCAGAAAAGAGACTCCTTGGAGAGGACATGAGGGCTGGGGCAGTGTTCTTCAAGATGCACTATGCATTTTGAATCAATGCTATGTTCTTGACAGTTCGAATGTATGGTTACAGGAAGGAAGGACCAGAAGTAGGAATGACTTCTGTCTTTGTAACTCCTGGTGATCAATTGGAGCATTTGTGCTTCCTTTTCATGCAACATTAAGCTTGACTGATTGGATGTTCTGCTTCCTGGAAGGAAGGAGGAATTCTTTCATATGATACAGTATACCTTTCAGGGAACCTAAAGCTCTTATTAAACAAATAATCATTTGAGGATTCTCATGCTTGTGCACAGCAAGCCAAGAAAGGGGTTACTATCTTCACAAGGGTAACTGAGCCTGAATATCATGAGGACATAAGCATTCTACTACATAATGGGGACAGAAAGGAAGATGTCTGGAACATTCGCTAGGCTGCTTCTCGGTACTTCACTCACAGTGATCACCATGAACAGTGAATTGCTCCCTTGCCCCTACGGCGAAATAACACATAAATTTGTGGGTTGCAGTCTCCTAGCAGTGGATTAAGCCTCAACTGCCCCCCCATGGTAATCTGCTCATTAGCACACATGATATTGTCCTTTATCTTTTTTATCTTACTCCCCTACTTCCTTCCTGTTTTTTCTGGAAAATCCTTGTGTCAGGGTTTGCTTCTGTGGAAAACCAACCCAAGATAGCAAAAATATAACAATATAATATAATTTAATATAATAATAAAATACAATACATAATAATAATCCCTTTTAATAAAGATAGCCACAACTTCTTTGACAGATTCTTTGACACTCTTTTCATTGAGAGGTGAGGTCTGTGTTCTTGAATCTGGGTTAGCTCTGTGATCACCAGAGAACATGGGAAAAGTGATACTATGTCAGTTTCCAAGCCTAAATTTTAAGAAACTTGGAGCATATGCTTCCTGTCTCCTTGAACACTTTCTTTAATAGCCCTGAGCTTCTTTGAAGAAGTTTGAATACTAGCAGATCTCTATGCTTGTGGTGTGTGTGTGCGGGGCGGAGGGGTCACAAATAAGCAACCCTGGCAACTCTCCCAGGTTTTAGTCATCACCATCAAGTAAGGTCATCTCAGAACCTCCAGCCAAATCCATCTTCCAACCAAATGTTGTTGAATGATCTCGAATAATCTCATTCAATGTCACATGGTGCTGAAGAATCCTTCAGCCTAGCCCTGCCCAAATCCCCAACACAAAAGCATAAGATAATATAACAAAAGCATAAGATAATATAAAATAGTTGTCTTAAGACACTAAGATTGGAGAGTTTTTTATGTAACAATATATAACTGGATCAATGCTCAAAATCATGGCTTATCATGAAAGTAAAAATTAAAAACACAGTGAGATGCTACTACATACTGACCAAAATGGCTAATATTAAAAAGACTGAAAATTCCAAGTGTTGGTGAGAACATGGAACAGCAGGAAATCTCACACATTGCTGATGAGAATTTATATTACTATGACCACTTTGGAAAATTGTTTGGTAGTATTCACTGAAGCTAAACATGCACACAAGCTACAGTACACTCCAGATATTTTCCTCCCTCAAGAAACTGCCCCCTAATGTGGGTACTTGTTGAATTTGCAATTTGACACAAAACACTGCAACTAATCATGATGAAATTAAACTTTCAAGAAATATTAGGAGTCATGTAGAATCATATCAGGAGGTCCATTAGTTGGCTAAAATAACTCTTAAAAGAAGAGTTAAGCTTTGCAGTGGGGTATGTTACATATGCATGCTCTGCAGGTGAATTTTTTTAAACTGTCATCTCTGAATTCAATTATTAAAAAATAACAGTTTTTGAAGAAAATCCTGACACATCTCCTACAGATTTATTTTTTCTGGTTTCCATTTGATCAGTGATACTGCTTTTGTACATCACGTTGAGTGGTAATTATCCAGAAACATTTTGTGCAGGGAACAATTTATCTTTTTACTCTTTTTTTTTTTTTTTTTTTGAGAAGAGGAAATTTGGAGCTTAAATTTCACTAAACGTATGCTTTCATTTTCAGCTCATTGCTGCCCAAAGGGTTATTAAATGAATCTTTGTATATTTGTACCATATAATCAACAACAAGAATGCCAGACTATTCTATACGTACTAGCTAAACTTCCACTTCCTCACCTGCTTTAAACACAATTAACCCATAACGTCCTTGCCTTCCATGACTTGTTGGATGAATTTCACAGACTTCAACAAGGATCAAGTCTGTGGAGAGACCAGTAGGAGCAGCAGCAGCTCAAATATTCCTTCGTCACTGCTAGAGACCTGAGGAAGTTAGTTATCCTTCTCCGTTACTGTTTGAGCCCTCCTTCTCTGATTGGCAAGTGTTCTGCCTGCAATTTCTTGAAGGTGTTAAGCTACTTACATTGTGCCATGAAAGGATCTGGGGTAAAAGGGTGGATAGAGGGTCTATTATTGTTAATGATTTTTCAGATTTAACCAAGTATTGAAGCGGTTCATAGCAGAAACTGGAACTACAAAATGGAATTCTACCACACCTTTCCTCCCCTTTCTAATGAAATTTTAAGAGTACTTTGTCAATTAAAAAAAAAAGGAATAGATTGCAAACTTGAGAAAACGTCCAGACAGTGGGCAAAAACTAGAACATAGCATTATCCTATGTATAACCATATTATTGAGAATTAGTGAGATGGGCAACCCAAGACTTACAAAGAAACTATAGAAAGGAGGAACTCTGTGGAACAAAGATAGAAAAAAATAAGTGCATGCACTTTCGGAAGTCTTTAAATAATTTATTATTTCCATATACATAAAGAGTACATATACATACACATGCATATGTGTACACACACATATATACACACACATGGCTGGACTGAAGTAATGAGCCCATAATTGATTATAGTTTGGTATGCTATCTATATGCCAGATTATGACCTTAATATCAAATTAGCAACATCACTAGAAGGAGTTCTGAAGAGAGGCTTAAATATCTGTGCATCAATTTATGGAAATAAATCTTATTCCCCAGGGGAAAAAAATAGAATACTTGTTTTGTTCTTGAACTTGTCATGTCTAATGAAGTGCTTGTTTCACAATGAACCATTAATAAATACTTTCCTAGATTGAGCTGATCTTCACTGCCTGTAGGATGCTGCTTGATTGATAACTCTTATTCTTATTAGAGAGCTAGTGCAATGTCAGAAATACAACTCCACTTATAAATGAATGGCTACCCTGGGAAAGTAAGAGGTTACGCCACATTCAATTAGTTTCTTTGCTAAATTTCCAAATCTTGTGCAATGGTCTCAGTTCCTTACAAGGAAAATAAAATAAGCATGCAACTAGAAACTATATTATTTCTATATCTCATATTTGAGATGCTGAACTGATCATTATTAATAATGACCATAAATGATAAGGGAATTCAACTGAATTTAGGACTTTTAGCTTGTTTTGAGGTCAAAACTTCATAATCCTCAAAGGTCTCAGAAATCATACATAAAATATTAGTAAGATAAAATCCTTTTTCAAAAAAGTTAAAATAATTGGTGTCATTATTATTGTTACAAAATAATGAAACCATTTATTAATGCCATTAATATGAGAAATGTCAAAATTAAAAATGTCTAAAAATAGCTAAAGGCAGCATTCAAATATTGATTTTCAGGATATTTTATGTTCTTCATTATTCAGGTTTGTAATGAGGATTGGAAATCCTCATTTACTTCAAGAAAATTTCAAAGTTAATAAAATAGGACCCTGGAATGTGTAGCTTATGGATAAATTGAAATCTAAATTTATTTAGCCATAATCCATAGTTCCTTCTTCCTACAAAAACTTAATTACATTGATTTAATACAGTAAAACTAACTTCTAATCATTGTAAAGAAACAACCAAATATATGGTAATATTGATCTGTTTCTTATTACTATTAGAAACAAATTATCCTGGAAACTAACTAGAGGAAACACAAAGAATTATTGCCCAAAGAGAAAAAATAAAAGAGAAATATGAGAAGAAACTTGCTTCATAAAGGAGTTAATCCTCATAATGGAGTAAAAACAAACAAAAAGCAAAAACAAAATGGAATCTTCTATATTAATCCAAGCAAGTTTGATGTGATTAATAGCTATTAATGTTAGTTTACAGGGCTTTTAGCAATGAAATGCCAGATATACATGCAGAATATATGGTCAAATACTTATTCTACTTCCAAAATTTTCTCACTAAAAGGTCATCAAATAAAACTGTAATTTCTTACCATAAGCAGAAAGAGGACTTGTTATATTTTTCACTTACTTCATTGATTATTTAGAGAAAACATTCACTGTATGTTCTGTCGTTACTGGATGCCATTTTCAAAATAAAGGCACATCTTGTTTACCTTATGTATTATAAAATTATGGGTATTGCAAAACAAAAGTAAGTCAAACCAAAACAAAAATAAAAAGTAACCAAGCAAATTAGTGAAATGCCCAAAGCAAAAACAAATAAGTGAGCAAACAAAACCAAAGCAAACACAACAAAATAACAACAAAAAGCATGAACAAGTGATAGATACATATCAGGTTTGAACGCAGAACTAGAGGGGAACTTTCTTTTTCTATGGGAAATCAATTAAACTGACTGTAAGAGTTTGCAGTCAGCATTCACCAAATTCTATCATTTGCCTAATAGCACGTGACCCTGGATTCACGGTTACAGTCAATGCTCAAGACACTAAAACAGAAACAATTTCTAAAAGGGCAAAGCAAATGTCCGAATGGTGGGGAGATTGGGTGTTTTAAAAGATTTTAATAATACTTCTCCAGCTCTTAATATAATTGTAGCATTACCATTCATGCCTTTATAGTTCAGTAGATGTCACATTTGTATCGGGTTCCTTTTTAAAACCCAAAGGGGTGTTTTATCTTCTCTAATGTAGTACTGATACAATGCCTATTCTTCACTCCTGTTAAGATACATGGAAAATCTGTGTTGTACCAGATCTGAAGGTGTTATTACAGAATGAATTATGTTAATAATCCCCTGTTAAAGTTTTCTCAAATAGCACAGTATTGTATGTTTTATAAATCACTTCCTAAGATTAAGCCACAGACCATATGGATCCAGCCAAATGTAATGTGATAGGTAATGGATCCAGAAGAACACTCAAATCTTTCACTTTGTAGTTTGCTCAACTATGTAGTGAAAGACTAAATTTGATGAATTTGGCATAAATTACATAAGAGCACTACAAGAAATTTTAATAATGGAATAATTTCACTCAAAGTATTGCAAATGTATCTCTTTTTTTCTTCTGATTCCCCCAATCTGCTATTAATGATAGATTCAAAATTTCATTGTGGTGCCATCTCCACCACCAGGCTGACCTCCCTTATGATTTCCGGAAGCAGAGATCCATTGGGTCCCGAGCAGGGTGCAGAGCTGAGCAGAAAACACACCACGCTGTGTGCACTGTGCTTTTGCTGAGGGAGCAATGGTGGCCTCCTGCACACTGGGCAGAAGATGCCTTTGATTGCACTGGGCACCTGCAAGACTTAGCCTGGCCAGGTAAATGCATTGTGAAGTATGCCCTGAGTGTTGGCTACCATCACATTAACTGTGCTACTATCTATTGCAATGAGGCTGAGACTGGGGAGGCCCTGAAGGAAAATGTAGAACCAGGCAAGGCGGTGCCTCAGGAGGAGTTGTTTGACATCCAAGATGTCGAACACCAAGTACCACTCTGGGGATGTAGAGCGTCTCCACTGGGAGACACTGGTTGACCTTCAGCTGGAATATTTGGATCTGTACCTGATGCACTGGCCTCATGCTTTTTAGTGAGGAGACAACCCGTTCCCTAAGAATGTTGGTGCAACTATACATTATAACCCCACCAACTACAAGGAGACCACCTGGAAGGCTCTGGAGCACTGGTGGCCAAGGAGCTAGTGCATGCACTAGGCCTGCCCAACATTAGCAGCCAGCAGGTCCATGATGTCCTCAGTGTGGCCTTTGTGCTCTCAGCTGTCCTTCAGCTTGAGTACCACCCATACCTGCCTCAGAATGAGCTGACTGCCCATTGCCAAGGATGCAGCCTGGAGGTGACTGCTTATAGTAGCCCTCTGAGTTCCTCTGATCATGCTTGATGCCATCCTGATAAGCTTGTCTCCTTGAGGAGCCAGTGGTCCTGGAACTGGCTGAAAAGTATGGCTGGTCTCCAGCTCAGGTCTTGCTCAGGTGACAGGTCCAACAGAAAGTGATCCACACCCCCAAAAGAATCACTCCTTCCAGTATCCTTGAGAACATCCAGGTATTTGACTTCACCCTCACCCCAGAAGAGATGAAGCAGCTGGATTCTATGAAGAAAAATTGGTGATGCATTGTGCCCATGATTACGGTGAATGGGAAGCCGGACCCATGAGATGTGGGGTACCCTCTGTATCTCTTTAATAACCGATACTGAGGATGCAGCTTCCTGGCTTCCCTTCCAGCTCTCTGGCCATAAAATCCTACCATGCCAGAAAGAGGGAATTAATAAAGCCATTGGAGGACACACACACACACACACACACATAAAATTGATTATACATGAGAATACCAGGAACACTATGAACCATTGGACAAAGAGGAATAAAAACAATATGGGGAGGAAAGTGGAGATACTGAAAACATGCTCAGTCTTGGTGCAGGAAATCATATGCCCAGTCCTAATTTTCTCTGGGAACTTAGAGTGAAAGCACTACAAATGTTCTTGCACTTTAAGAAAACAGTCCTCAAAAGTAGAGACTATAGAATAGAGCCACTGTGTGAAACCACTATATACTGCTCTCTTTATACCTGGCTTTTTGCACATTTCACCACTTTCAGGATGGATAAACAATGTTTTTCAGGTACAGTTAATATTCTTTTTTAAAAATTAAAAAAGTCAATCAAGATGACATATGTTCTGTGCAAGATGAGGATTTATGAAACAGGAATGGTACCCCTGATGGGGTGAATTTCAAGCCTCCTTTCATCATACGTTTTTTTAGAACATCCTTTCGGTTCAAGAATATCAGCAAAATGCAAGGTTCAGAACATAATCTCGAAAGATAGGTAGCATCTGTTCTTTTAAAGAACTAATAGGATGTATCAGTCCAGAGGTGCTCAATCATGCTGCAGTAATAAAAAAAAAATCCTCAAATCCCAAATTCTCAGTGACTTTACACAATAAAAGCTATTTCGCTTCCACATTCCATGTCCACATGGCTTGGCAGAGATGTTCATCTCACTGAAGTCACTTAGGGACCCCAGCTGGAAGACAATCACAGTCTTTGCTTGTCAAGCAGGAAAAAAAGGAACGTGGAAAATACTTGTTCTGAAAGTCACCACTCGGAAGTGGCATATTTCACGTTAGCTCATATTTAATTGGCCAAAGCAAGTCACATGACTGCACGCCAACATCAAAGTTGGCTGGGAATTAGAATCACCTTTTGTGGCCTGGAGAGGGAAAGCAAGATGATTTCAAACAGCACAAATAAGTACCACACAAGGAAGCCAATTCTGATTTCCCAGCATACCACAGAGGGACACTATTTCCTTTCCTTTCTCCTTCCTTCTTTCCTTCTTTCCTTCCTTCCTTCTTTCCTTCCTTCCTTCCTCTCACTCCCACTCACTCTTTCTTGCTCTCTCTTGCCCTCTCTTTCTTTCTTTCAAAACCACAATCTATGAGCACAGAAATATGACATGACTTACAAAAGATGATAGTTCAACAGTGGAATATAGAATAGTAAATAGCAAAACAAAAGTTTTATAACAAAACAAACACTTTCTTGTGACACAGCTCACTAAACTTATCTGAGCATCCCCAAGCAGGGGGTTTATGAACAGAATTTATTTACTTCTTTAACAAGTTATCCTTATGAAACCTGGATTAAGAAAAAGAGAAGAAAAATGACATAATTATTTAGCCATAAAAGATCTCCAAATTAATCTAATGTGTAGAAGGTCTTCAAATTATTCTGAGAGTATCTATACATATTTATTTCTATCTATTGTACTTTGAAACTCATTTTTGGTGCATTGCTTTCAGCTTCACACCTGATTTTCAATAATTCCCTGTCAGGCAATTTCTTGGGATCATTACTCTCCTGGCAGTCTTGTTCTCCCATTCCTCTAAATAATTCCTGATATTTTTTGCTGTTTTCTTAAATTTTGTTTGCTTTGTCAAAATTATATTATCTGTATTATTTCATAGCCAAATGTTCTTAAATATTTGTATTTACATGCTCAATACTAGTCCTATTGTAGTTTCACCATTCCATTTCTGTATTTTTCATTTTTGATTTATTTCTTGGTTGGATTTTGTCATTGAGTTGCTGCTTCAAGATGTATTCACCAGTGACATTTTGCCTATTTTTTTTTTTTATGTTTGAGCATATCTGTCTGCTTTGTTGAGATTTTGTGCCTGAATAAAAACTTAACGTGATATAACATTCTTATACAATCACATTTTTCCCCCCTTAGAACTTTATAGATATTAGTTCACCATATTCCGGCATGGAATATTGCTGTGAAATATCTGCCTCTAAACCAGCTATTCTCCCACTTGGCAACTGGTATTAAGTTTGAGCAGTATGTGCATTGCCAAAGTTTCATGGACTGAAAGAAAGAAAGGGCATCTTTTTATGGTAAGTGTTAGAGACTTTTTTTTTATTTTGTTCACCTCAGGGTAAGATCTGTGATTGCAGCAGACTCACCCACTCCCCAACTCTACCAGCAGAACTCAAGATTTCTGTTTTTATTTTGAAGTTTAGCAATTTTTTTTGCCTTTGCTATTTTATTTATTGATTTTCTAATGATATTCTTTTGGTCCTCAATTTGAATATTTAGGCTGCTTTGTCATCCCTTTTTTTAATCTCTTCTTTACTTAATTTCATATTATTATGCTTTTATCTCTCTTGAGCTTTCTTTCATGAATTTCATTCAGATTCTCGCTTTTTTCGTCTAATACATTACCCTCCTCCTTTGCATGCTTTCATATTTTTCTTTGATATTTCTCTTTTTTTTACATTTGATTTTATATATTTAAATAATTGTCATATCATAGTTTCATTTTCCCAAGCTTGGGCAGCTCTGTCCAAACTTTATGTGTGTTTTATTATAATATTGATGAATTCTAATTGATTCCCTATGCATAGCTTATTTCCCATTTCAGCAAGTGTGTGGATAGTCTGTGGGCTGAGGGGAGGTGAACTCTGAAAATAGCTGAGATTTGTTCTCTCCTCTTGATTGACGCCCCCTGTCAGGGTTCATTCCATCTAGCCATATTGTATAAAATGCGCAAGGGGTAGTCATAGATTCTCTGTGTCTTGGAACCACTCTTCCAATTCAGCATGTACTCATGGGCCTTTAATTCAGCTAGAGACATTTAGCCCTGTGGTTCTTGACCATCTTCAATCCATCTCTCTCTCTCTCTTTACTCTTAAGGGAGGCTGCTCAGGTGTTCTCTTCAGATTTGGATACAGCTATGTAAATTCTCGGATTTTTTTTTATTATTTTGCCTTTTACCTGACTTCTAAAACATGAGAATGTGGCTAGAAACTTTTCTCCATAATCTTCTGTTATTTTTGTAGGTGATGAGGGTTTCCCAATACAAAGCATTTTGGATGATTGTTTTTCTGTTTTTTTGTTGTTGTGTAATGGTTTTCAGTATTTTAAATTTCATTTAGCGATTTGTAGAGAAAAAAAATCTATGATATCCCTTTATTTCAACATCCTTTCTGGGAAGGGAATAGCTTACTATATGCTAACCTGTTTATATATATCATTTATTCCTTACAATGTTCTTACTATGTCAGTATTATTATTATTATTAATCAAACAAAGAATGGGGGTTATGAATTTTAAATTTACCTAGGCTAAAAGATAAATGGAGAAAATAAAAACTGAGTTCTATTTTGTTCTAAAGCTTGAGATTGTAACTACTAAAATAAGAACATTTACTCAGGAAAAAATTAAATTTAAACATACAGTGCTTTATATTGTATACATAAAAAATTTCTGGCAATATGATACAGTTGTCTACTCCCTCAAGTAATTACATGTAGTGTTAATTAAAATACTACTTCTAGTAGTAGTAGTAGTAATAATAACCATGTAATTTAAAAAAAATAACCATGTTTGTGGCAGAACTTGAATTTTTATATGATTTTTCTCTGTTTTAAGTCTGTTTATAACTAAAATGATCATCCTTACCATAGTCATAATGAAGTCAATTTAATGCATTTTTAGACTATATAATTTAAATATGGGAAAGAAACATTAAATCTGATACACAAAATTCCATAATAGAGTGAAATATTTCTTACATTTTCTTAAATTCCTCTAAAGGTAGCTCGAAATCATTATTTCCTGCAATAACAAGAGCAAAATCATCGTTTTCCATAATAGCTTCTTCATTCTATACACCATGTTCAAATTATAACTTTTGCACATATGCATTGTATACTTTATTCATCTAGGCTCTTGCTTGCTAAGAAAAGAATAAAGAGGTTTAAAACAGATATTTATTGGTTAAATATCTGTAATGCATAAATCACATAAAAACTAATCTTTTTGATTCATTATGATTTTGCTTTCCTAACATTTAAAACTAATCATTTTATAAAAATTTCAAAACATTCAAATGGGGCTCCTAACATTCTACTTTTCCTGCAAATCATCTGAGTAAGATTCTAAAAACTAATGAAAAGTTCATGATTTTACATGAAAGGAATTAAATTAAAATTAGACATTAAAAATACGCTGAGGAAGCAATCCTGAAAATTGTGCTGTTAATTATAAAGTATCCAGATGCATGGAGTTAATGATTAGGATAATCGAGTTGTTGATGGTTGTAGTTTTCTGAGTTTTATTTTTTGAAAAGAAATGGCCCTAAATTAATGTTTGATATACCAGTTTATCTAAATTTCAAATTAATGGCATTTACATGATTCTGATGGAAAAATAGCATTATTCAGGTAGAATAAAACTTATAAAGAGTAAAATATATTAGTGGATGAACAATTCAATCTATAATTGTAGATACAACAGTAGGAAACATGGTTCTTAATTAAAGTACTTCAGTTTGGACCCAAGCATTTCATTCAGCTAAAGCTAAAAATGCTTTAAAGTGAAAGTTTCTCATTAGTGCATTTTAAAATATGTAAAATGAAGACCAATATATTATGCAGTGATTAATAAGGTAGCTTTTATACCCAGATATAAAGAAATAGACATTGTAGTTTAGAACAACTTGTAAGTCCCTACAATAGTCTCAATAGGCTTGTGCTTCGAGATATGTGTGTGTGGGCATGTGTGTGTGCATGTGTGTATGTGTGTATACGAGTGAGGAGTGCGTCTTGATTATGTCCTGGTTGTCTCCCTGGTAATAGCTCCATAGCCCGTTGTTCTCAACTATTCTTAGATTTACTACTTGAGATGTTCTTTCTTTACCATCTTCTTCAAGGTTGGCAATAAAGCAGATTTCTGCCTGTGTCTTGCCCAAAGACAGGTGGAAGGCCAAAGCTCCTTTTGTATTTGAGCAATTTCGGGCCCTTTAAAATTCTGGTCCCACTTGCACCTGTCCAATTCCCATTAAAAAAAAAAAACAAAAAACCTCTGCCGCTGACTTCTTTGTATCTGATTCAAGTTCTATACATTTGGGAAGGAAAAAAAATATATTTTCCAAACTTCTCTCTCTCTAGGTTTGATCTTTGCTCCTCCAGCCCAGCCAAACCACCCAAGGACACCCCTTTCAAGTCTTTCATTTAGCTGAAAGTGTCTAGTATCTTTCTGCGATCTTACAAAGTTTCTTACTGCAATGCCATTGATTTGATCTGTGCCCGCAGGCTATATATATATAATTTTGAGAGTCTTGCTGACTGGAGAGAGATGGAAGATGAGAAATAAGACCAGCAAGATGAAGCCTTCCTATATCCCCTGTTAATTTTCATTACAAACTGGGTGGTTCCTTATTTAGTTCAGCTTTTAATTTACAAACCTTATCATATACAGTTGGGATCAAATAACTGACACTTGCAATATTTTAGCTGGAGGTATTGTTAGCCAAATCTTTAGAGTTCATTAGGTATGTTTTCCACCTTCCAATTTACTACAGATGACAGAACTGCAATGAGTTCATAACCACATAACAAGGTTCATATTTTCTAGCTTCCAATGATAAATTATTTAACACTTTTCTTCAATATTTTCCAACAGTTTGCTCACAATTTTTCCTGTATTCCAATCTCCTGCCACCCAATCCATATGCCAGTGCTACATATTTTAGGTGTTTGTTGTGCCAGCACCTCATTCCTCAAAACTAATTTGTGTAGTGGTTAGATATGGCCATGATAATGCCACATAACAAACAACCACACTCAGTATTATTCACTAAATATTCACATTTGCTTGCATGCCTATTTGTTGGATCAGTGGTTCTGCTGCTCTGCATCTGGAACAACTGATCTCAAGGGTCAGTTTTAACTTGTGAGAAATAAAGAGCTTCAGACTTTTGTAACTGACTGCAGATAATAAATCACCAGAAAATTTCTCCAATATACCAGGGTGAGTTATGCCTTTCCTCCTTTCACTTCCACTATTACAAGTAAGCAGAACTTACTTTGTTGTCAGGGTCTGCAGGAATCCAGAAGTTATATATTTTGATAAAAGTGTGAATCCATCTCTTCATTCTATTTGTGTTATCCCACAAACATACTGTAACAATTCATTAAATACAATATTTTTTATAAGCAAGAAGGACTCACTGCATGTTAAACATGAATGGGTAGTTAGGAATTAGCAGTAGTTACGTTTTGGTGAATGAACTGATTCTAGGAAATCCTATGATACACGTAAGAATAAAACTGGATATTCATGATTTACACACTGAAATAAAATAAAATAAATTTTATTATCTTGATTGTAATATCAAAACTGACCAGTATACTTGTATTATAACTGAATAAAATCATAAAAATAAAAATAAAGTAAACTTTATTTTTTATCCCAATCTAGTGAAGTAAACATAATATTTACATTATGAACTTCTGTGTTTGGTGCATGAAATAAATGACAATTACATATTATTATGACATACATTACTACATTATAAATGATCACCTAAACTTCATTTTCAAAATTTTCACTTGCAATTTCTGTTGTATTGTTACATTAATGGATTTTTTAAATAATTTCTTTTAACCTTCTCCTTCATGTTTCTATCATTCTTTTCCCTACTTTTGTTGAGTTTCAAAAATACTGTTGCAAATATATTTTACTAATGGCTATCTTTATTTATAAGTAAAACATAATTGGACAGGAATAGAAGTACTAAAATCAGGAAATATATAATAGCTAGGAACAACATCCTACCCTATCATGAGACATTGAGAGAAATTTTACCCTTTCATTTTCCTATATTCAGTTCCCCTATTTTAAAAACTTTCCAGATTTTAGCTTAAGGTGATAGCTAATTTCAATAAAATATTTATTATGCAAATTCAAGAACTTACTATTAATAATTTTCATTATACTTAAAAATTACTGTTATCAATTTTTCTAAATTTAACATCCTAATGTACTAGCGTCATTGCTCATCACTGACTGTCATGTAAACATGTCTTTGGTCTTTTTAATGAATCATTTTTAACTTGACACAAGCATCTGTTGTTCTGAGTGTGTGTGCGTGTCTGTTCAATAATGCCAGAAAATGTCTTTTTTTTTTAATTCAAGTTATGAAGATCACCATAAGTGATATAAAAATTGAATATCATAATACTATAATCTCATAGTAGTGCAAAATTATTTTATTCTACTGTAGCAATTAACTTTGTTAATAAAAATAATAGTTAGCAAGACTTATATATGACTTTGTGTTTGCCAGTCCCTGAATTAGATCTTTACATAAATTCAACCTTCACAACACCCTATGAGTTAAGCAGTAGTGTTATCAAAAGTAATATGCTTGATACTAATTTAATCTTCTTCCCTTTTTATTTAATTTAGTTTCTTTATTTGGAAACTTGTTTGATTTTTTCTTCATTCTTAAAGTTAGTATTTTTACTTGCGTATATGTGAGTATCTTTTTTCTTTTCAAATGTTTTCCACTCTTAATAAGCCCTTTCAATTTGGAAAACTAAAGTATATTTTTAGCTCAGGAAAAAATTTTTTTGTTATGTCTTTGATTATTGCTTGTCTTTTTTTTATTCTATTCTCATTTGAACTTCTTATGGAGATACTGCATGTCCTGGTTCTATTCTAAATAGCTCTCAGTTTTTCTTTCATAATATATTTTTTAAGACCTTATTCTATGTTATAGAATAACTTCCCAATATGGTTTCCTAAGTCACTTTATACAATCCCAAAGTGGAACAAGACGGCAAAGTAAGAAGCTTCTAGTGAACGTGCTCCGGCTGCCCCACTCTCCACCACCACCACCACCACCCCCCAGAAATACTGGAAAACAAGCAAAAGCTATCAGAACCAACTTTCGCAGAACTCTGAGTAACAGTCAAGAGTAGTTAATCAAATGGATCCTGAATTGGGGAAAAGAAAACCCCAAAGCAGTGGGAAAGCTGTGGAAGCTTTCACACGCCCTGGTTCCTCCCACACACCAGCTTGGCGAAGTGTGCTGGCAGGATGTGGCCTGGTGGCTGCTCCGCATTGTGCTGGCTAACATGCCTGGTGTGTGCATCTGGTAATTAAAGCACTTAACACAAATTTAGTGTATTTATAGCTCTGCTCCAACACAGTCTCTGAAAGACTGACTCAAGACAGTCATTTGTGTCACCTAACATGAAATGTACTGGGGGGCAGAAAAGTGGTGCAGAGAAGTGACCCACCACACGCAAACTGCAGCCACCTAGGATGACAGATTGGTAACAACTTAAAATACAGCCCCTGGGGTCCCAGAGGAGTAGCTGGGGAAAGAGTTTATTTTTTGGAGGGGAACTTAGGGCACTCAGGAGCATTCACACATACTGGAGAATTTTTAAAAGCTACCATGCATGCCCAAGGCAAGAGGCTGGCTCAGAAAGACCTGTGAAGGACCTAACTGTCCACTACGGGCTGATCTATGTGTTCAGTATAAACTGGGCTAGGGTTTGAAGGACAGCCTCAACATAGAGCCAATCAACAGTCAAAATCATCCAGACCAAAACAGAAACATGAAACACTGGGGAAGGGTGAGATCTGAATTTCAAAGTTAACACACCAAATATTCAATGTGGTTTCTACACACACCAATCAACAATCCTAACTGTAAAGTTTGAAAAAATTTCATTGACAATAGCTTCTAAAATAACAAATTTAACCACGGAGGTAAAAGACTTATACACTGAAAACTACAAAACACTGCTCAAAAAGAGAAACAAATGCCTAAATAAATGGCAAGACATCTGTGTTCATGGATTAGAAAACTTAATATTTTAAGATGTCCGTACTACCAGAGCAATCTATACATTCCATACAATCCCTATCAAAATTCCAGCAACTTTTTTTTTCGCAGAAATAGAAAAGCCAATTCTCAAATTCATACAGAATTGCAGAAGACCCCAAATAACCAGAACAATTTTGAAAAAGAAGAACAAATTTAGAGGTCTCACCCAATATCACTGGTCATCAGGAAACTACAAATATAAACCACAATGAGATGTCACTTCACATACACTAAGATAGAAATTATTAATAAAATGTAAAATGGCAAGTGTTGGTAAGGATTCAAAGAAATAGCAACCCTTGTACATTGTTGGTGGGAATGTAAAATAGTGCAGCCATTGCAGAAAATCATTTGGTGGTATGCCATAAGCTAAACATAGAATTGCCATATGATCTGGCAATTCTGCTTCTCTCTATATATTTATCTCCCCACACAAAGTAAAAACAGGGACTCAAACAGGTATTTGTACATCAGTGTTCATAGCAGCATTACATACAATAGCCAAAAAGTGGAAGCCACCCAAGTGTCTGTCAGAAGATGAATGGATAAACAAAAGGTGGTTTATTCATACAATGGAATATTGTTCAGCTGTAAAAAAGGAGTAAAGTTCTGATACATGCTGTAACATGGATGAACCTCGAAGACATTATGTTGAGTGAAAAAATCCAGACATAAAAGAAAAATGTTGCATGATTCCACTTATAAGAAATACCTAAAATATGCAAATTCATAGAAACAGATATTATATTACAGGATAACAGGCCAGGGGATGAGGGGAATGGGAAGTGATTGTTTAATAAATACAGAGTTCCCATTTGGAGTGCTGAAACTCTGCTGGCAATGGATGGTGGTGATGGTAACACACCAATGTGAATGTAATTACTACTACCGAATTGTACACTCAAAAGACGTTAACAATGGGAAATTTTGAGTAGTGTATATATTACCACAATAAAAAAAAATCACAAATTTTAAAAAAACACCAATGCCATTACATTAGTCACTATCTTGATTGAGTTTTAAAATAATAATTATTTTAATTTCCAATGATTCATGTTTTAGAGTTCTTTTTGCAGAGTATCACAATAGCTTTCTATAGTTTCAACTGCAAAAATCCTTTGAATCAAATGGAAAATATGTGTTACAGGAAATTCTTTTAATTCTCCTCTGTTTTCTTTATTGATTCATGAGAGGAAATTGAATACTTTAGTCTCATTGTAGCTGTTTATTCACTTAAATGTCCATCAAGTTTTCATCATGTGCTCTGTATTTTCAAGAAAAGCATATAATAATTGCTTATATGAGTGTGAGCTCATTCATTACTTGTGTATATCTAACTTGCAGTGGTTGGTCTAGAGATAACAAACGGGAATAAATGATTTTTTTTGGGGTTGGGCCAGTAATAAATGGACTTATGGGTCTGCCCCTCTGGTGAGCTGGAAGGCCACGAAGTTCTTCAGCTACTCCTGAACTATAGCCAAGTGACCAAAGGCAATCCCCTCCAAGAGAAGAAGTGAAGGAATCTTCTTGGCTACTCTGTCCAATTACCTGTAAATGGCGAAACAAACAACACTGCAGTTTGGAGCACAAGCCAAGCAGTGGGAAATGTCATGGTTTGTCAGCATGATGCTTTATCTTGTCTTTTATACCTGCATAAATGTAGCGGGGGTAGAAGGCACTGTTCCTACATAGCTCTTCACAGTACTTTCTCCATTGAAAACCAAGGCTTTGAGTACATAAGGGGAAGCATGGTAAATCGACATTGTTGCCTGAGGAACCCAATGGAGAGTTAGGATAGTGAGGTAGTCAAATGCCTGTGTCAGAATCCCAGAATTCCCCTTATTCTTGATGCTTGAGTGTTTTTCGTAGATTATGTTCTCAATGCTTTAGTGTGAAAAGATACTGAGTGAAGGTTTTTAGAAAGAACTTGGTATAATATGGAGTAAACTGTAGAAATGACAAAGAATAACTCCATCTACGTCACAATTTTTCAGAAGGTTCATCTTCTTAATTTGAGTATCCTTGAAAAAGATGTAAGCATGGATTGTTAAGATCTCAGATCGTGTTTTCAGCGATTATTGTTTCTCCAGTCTAGGTCATAGAAACTTAACTCATACTGGAAGTAACCTTAAGTTTCTCTGATTTTCCAAATTCTGAATTTGAACACTTCTGGTTTTCCTGTGGCCAGGTTCCTTTAAATCAGTTCTGCAGAGACTTGAGTCTTTGATGCAATAATGAGATGAGCAATATCAGGGTAAAGTTTTAGCAGGAAACAGAGGGAAAATTTCCAGAAACCAAAAACCACTAAAGTGTTTTCAAGGAAAAGGTTCATTGGTAGAAAATTGGCATTACAGGGAAGACTGGTGAATAGAGTTGAGTTTCTGCCACTGCTCTTTATGTGCTCTGTTTGTCCTTCAGCTACTGTTTGGAAACTCATTTCATAACCAAAGAATGTGTTCATTTCAAATATGTTTACTTCCTTTTTTGTTGATTGAAGTGAATATGTATAATTTTGGCTCACATTTTGGTAAGTCTAGATTTTAGCTTTAACCACAGTGTCTTTAACAAGTTATTTCTATGAGAGTGTAAGTAGATACTAAATGTGGCAAGTCATTTTATCTACCTGTACGAATATCTTCATATATGATTTGCCAGTTTCATGGTATCATAGTTGCCACTTAACTGCTAAGCACAAAACCTTGAATTCCCCAGCTTAAAGTGAGTAGATTTTCCAAAATGATGAGATTGGTTCTAAGGGTATGTTTTAGCCTTTAAAATGGATTCTGTATTTTTAACTAATTAAGTTTAATTCTTTCTCTCCAGAATTGTATATTGAGGGTCATTTGGACATACCAGGACCATAGGAAAAATGTGCTTTAGAAGTGGACAGTAATATAACCAAGCTAAAAATTAAGAGTCTCTGGTCTGTGATAAGTCAAAAGCTGGAAGTACTGAAGCTGGCAGAAACGGCGTAATTTCAAATGTATGCAAAATACTAATTTGTGTCATAGATATTTTATCTCTTCCTACTCCCCCTCAATCTTTTTTCACAGCATGCTGAAGCAGAAGATAATAATTAAGCTCGTAGGCATTGTCTTTTACTGTCTTTGGGAATTTATGAAATGAGACAGAAGAATAGGACTCCAAAAAGCTCTTTTCAAAATGTGATATGCTGTTATGTCCTGTGAATTTAAATAAAACTGTTGAACCTCTTGCCCTGATGCAGAGCTTTAAATCTGCAATAACAAAATCAGGTTGTGATCTTTTAAGGCAGGGAGGGTCAATTTGGGTAGATAGTGATTGCTCAGGTTGTAAGAATTTAACTGTCTGGGCCAATAACGTGCACTTTTAAGCCAGAGGAAAGTATCAGCTTTCTATCTCAGGGTATGTCCAGGTATCCCTTTTAATAGAATGTTAGGAACTGTGGGAAGTTCTTAATCTCCATAGTATTTTTGATCACTCCAACTTGAATAACATTAACTCTCCAAAAGTAAAGTCATCTAATTCTCAGTCTGTGTTTGTTTGTTTGGCTGGGATTGATGGAAACCTGGGCAACAGAAAATGAACTAAGACTCTTGTCCCCATGGATCCATTGTCTTTTCCTTGATCCTGGCTAGAGAATATACTCCCAAACCCAGAGAGAGGTCTTTTGGAATGCATGTGCTTGATCACAAAAGCTGTCACTTAAGATTTATGGGTTAGGCATTGATTAGAAAACCCTGCTTCTGTAATAAATCCATTGCCATTGAAGCACAGCTACTCATAATTTAATTGATCAATTTTCTTTCTGTATAACAATTCAAACTCTTCATATATGTTAATGAAAATTTATTAATTATATGAGCTCTTTCTACTTTATCAATGAAACAAATGGAAAGTATGTTAGGTAATTGGCATTAAATCAGAATTAGTTCAGTTTCACTATTGAACAAGTACAACATACACTTAAAAAACATAAATTAAGATGCAGTTTCAGTCCTTACTAAAATATTATATAGAATTTTTAATTTTATAAATGCAAATTCCAAAAAATATTTAGACACCTATAGCTCTATTACTTAGAATTTGCAAGTTAAATATTTGTTTCTAGTGTTTAAAGGAATATAGCATAGACAAAATTTAAATCTAATTTAATGACTACTTTAGTCTCAGTCCCTTCTTATACCACCTAAACTCCCAAAAGGTAACAAATATTATGATTTTCATGCATATTAATTTGGTCTGTTAGAATATTTTTTGCACACACACATGCATACACCCCACACTCATGCACAATGTATACATATATTCAGCCAAATGTAGATTTTGACATACATATAGACATATCTATACACATAGATATAATGTATGCATATATTCAATGTACATATAATCCAATGTATGCACATTTACATATATAAAATCATATTTGTTATTGAAGGATAGTGTTTAGATCATTCTTTAAATACAGGCATAAATGTTCATATGATGCATAATTATTTGACAACCATAATACTTCATACAACAATATATTTCTGATATCTATATTGATATGTTGAGACATGTCCTAATGTTATTGCCTGATCTATAGTATTTTGATATCTCAGATATTTAGATTATTTCTATTGTTTTCTTATTATAAACACTTGTGTAATGAACATGTTTGCTCACATTTTTCAGGCACATAGACTAAAATTTCTCTAGGAAATAAATGTTTAGAAATGTACATGCATATATGTGTATTTAAAATATGTACATGCATATGTACATGTGTGCACACATGAATACATACATATATATAGACACAGTGACTTGGTAGGTCACATGGGATGCACACTTTTCTACTTTACTAGGTACCACTTAATTACTTTTCACTGTGGCTGTACAATGTATAAAACCTTTTATTTCCACAATGTCACCAATGTTTCATATTCTAGATTTTAAATAACTTGGAAAACGATATTACTGCTCTTTTAATTTTCTTTTCCCTGGTTATTAGTAACTATAAGCCAATTCCATTTTGTTTATTGACTTCAAAATCCTCTACTGCAAATTTTTTTATCACATGCTGCTTCATTTTTTCTATACTTTTTAAATATTTCAATATTTTTAAATATTTCAATATTTAAATTTAATTTTGTGAATATTCTTCATACATTCTGAGTACTCTTCCTGTTTGTGGTTTTTTGTTCCACATATCTCCTTCTAGTCTGTACTTGTATTTTAACAATATAGTCAATTATTTCATTATTTTTATTTATGGTATATAAAATTTATCTAGTTAATAATGCCTGATCTAACCTAAGTGATAAAAAAGTTCTATATTTTCTTCCAATGGGTTTATTTTTCATGCTTCTGACTTTAATTCCTTTGAAATTTATGTTTATATCTCTAGCTATCTAAAGTCAGGGATTAAAAAAATTCAAAACATTGATTTAATCTTGCATAATTAATTTTTAATTTCATTGCTTTATTTTACTACTTTGTCATATTTAAAAACATGTGCATAGATTTCCAATTCCATTACATTGTTGTATGTATTATCTATTTCTGCATGAAATATTCATGGCTTTAATTAGTATCATTTAGATATTTTTCTTGCTATCTGGTGGGAAAATGGTTATTTTTTTTAAATTAACTTAAACTTTTTTTTACCTTTAAGAATCCCTATACATTTTAGAAACATTTTTATATTGCATAAAACATTGTCTTGGCATTTTTATTTAAATGCATTAAATTGATGAGTATTATGCTTATTGTGATACATTATCCAACAAATATCTGGGGTACCATTTCTAATTTACATTTTGGAACTAAACCTCAGAGCATTTTTTTCAGCCCTACTGACAAATTCATGTTTTCAGATTAGATTTTAGAATATAATGGTAATATTGCCAGTATTGCAGATTTAACTTTGTTACTGGCTGTTCCCATTTGCTAAAGCTGCCAGAAATGCAATATACTGGAAATGGATTGGCTTTTACCAATGTACAGTTCTAAAGCCAACAAATGCCCAAATCAAGGCATCAGGAGATAGATATTTTCTCTGAGGAAAAGGCCAATGGCATCTGGAACACCTCTGTCAGCTGGGAAGGCACATGGGTGGCATTTGCTGGTCCTTTGCTCCAGGGTTGCATTGCTTTTCAGTTTCTGCTTCTGGTGGCTCTTTCCTTAAGTGTCTGTGGGTCCTCTCTTAGCTTCTCTGGGGCAAACTCTTGGCTTCATCTCTTAGCTTAGCATCTCCAAACCTCTGGGTCTGTATTTGGCTCTGAGCTCTTTTAAGGACATCAGTAAACTAATTAAGACCAGCCTTGAATGGGTGGGTTCCTATCTCTATGGAAATAATCTGATCAAAAGATTCTACCCACAATAAGTATATCCCCACAAGACTACATTAAAGAACATGGCTTTTTATGGGGTACATAACAGTTTCAAACCAGCACACTGGCAGATTTTGACTTTCTATTTTTCATAGACTAAAGAATTTTAAGTCAGACAATTTCATATTACTTTTGCAGCACTACAGCCTTTTTTAAAGGAGTGAATATATGCATGACAATTCCTAGAGAAATGTTCAATACCTATGTCTATAATTTGAACAACCTGTTTCATTAATAACTCCAGAAGTTTACTTTCTTTACTATATTTTATCATCTTTATTTTACATGGCGGATGCTAACAAATAACAAAGAATGGAAACATCTATCCAAAAACCATTGAGGAACTTAAATTGATGATGTGAAACCTTTGGTTAAATTATATAAGCCATATGTAAATTTGATATACAATGTTAGCAGATTGACATAGCATTAAATACTTAATAAGTTAATTGTCTCCGATAACATGAGGTTCCCCCATAAGAAAGAGATTCTGATAATCCTGGTAGAAGGGTATAATTAACATCGAAAACACACCAACAGAAAAAATATAAGATCATTGTTGCCATCACGAAACATAATATTTGAGGTAAGGATTTACCATATATGTGTAATACTGTTTTTTTCCCAACTCCAACTGGAATAAAAATAAAATGCACCAAAGGAAATGCATCCAGTGTAGCTCTAAGAATAGGGGTGTGAGCATTACTGGAATATTTATTTTGTCAAATTTGTGTAAAAAATACTGTAGGTGGGATTTTACTAGTGGCTAAATCAGAAAGAAGGAACCTGCCTCAAATAAGTACAAATATAAACATATTCAAAGTAAGAGGGAAATACTCTTTGAGTGGCTCTGATTTGTTGTTTGGTATATAGATGGGACGATGGTAGGTAAGTAGTCAATATGGTTACTTAATGAATGGACCATTTAGAGAAGAGTTATGCAGTCTTTTTTAGTCATTATTTCATTTTTCAAATTCAATTACCACTTTCATACACAAAGAATGTATGGTATTCAAAGTGCATTGTTTATTCTGTTCCTAGAGGGAATGTTGGTATCCCAGAGTATAACCTTAGTTGAGAATTTGAGAGCGGATCTTAACCAACTTCCCAACCACCAACACAGTCAGCTTGGACTTAAGCCCTTCAATTCATATGCCCCACCCATTCATAAAGTGCTTTCTTTTCCTGCCTATCTATTATGAAGGTCTGACTTATTATAAAGTCCCATGAGAATAGAAAAGAAATAAATGCATGCCAACATTTGATATTAATCGAAACATTTGTATCTAAAATATGAACACATTTATCATCAGAGATTTGATTTGTAATAGACATCACAGAAGAGAAATATAAAGACAAAAAAAGTTAGATAGCAGAGAAACTGACTCCAAGGAACCAAAAAAGATTTTTAAAAATTTTTGTTTAATATCTCAAAAAATAAAAAACTTGAGAAAAGTAAATAGATGATAAACAAGAATAGACTGCTTTAATAAAGGACATATGCAGAGATTTTTAAAAAAACAATCAGAAAACAAAATGTTCATTATCATTTAAAATATAATTATTAAAATAAAAACAACAAATAGAACTTCCTGCATTGATAAATTAAGAACACATGTAGAATTAGAACAAACTTTTAAAAAGTAGGAAACAGGTAAGAAAAATTAGGAAGCAAAAACAATTAACTCTAGAATTTCAATGTATACGTAATAGGAGTTGAAAAAAGAGAAAATATAAGGGGAGGCATTTTTTTAAAAATAAAAGATTGTCTTTTTTAAGAAATGAAGAAATATGAGGCTTCATGCTGAAAGGGCACAACCAGCAACATGTAATCATGAATGAATAAACTATAGTTAGAGTACCAATGACAAAATGAAGCTCCTCAAAGCTTCCAAGAAAGAAAGAAAGAAAAAAGTTGCCCTTAAAGGAGTAAGAAACTGACAAAAATGGCAACATTCATTCTTAAAAGAAATGGAGCATTACTTAATTTTCAGTGAGAAGGTAATTTTTAAGATAGAATTCTATATCAAGCCAAATGTTTACTCAAAAAATAAACACTGTTTCAGACATAAAATTATTCAGGAAACACATCTTACAAGGAGTCATTCAGGAAAAATTATCCCTGAAAAAAATGAAAATTGAATCAAATAAAGAAAAAGATGAGGTTTAAAAAACAGTGGGGATCTCCAAAAGTTAACCATAGAACTGCCTGCCATATGATCCAGTAATTACACACCTAGGTATATACCCAAAAGAGTTGAAAAAAGGGGCTCAATCAGTTACTTTTATGCCAATGTTCATAACAGCATTATTCACAATAACCAAAAGGTGGAAACAGCCCAAATGTCCAACAACCGATGAATGGATTAACCAAATATGGTATATTCATACAATGGAATATCACTCAGCCTTAAAAATGAATGAAGTTCTGAGATACGTTACAACATGGATGAAACAACATTTTTCTAAGTGAAATAAATAAGTGTCAAAAGGACAAATATGGTGTGATTCCACTTTCATGAAATAACTTGAATGGGCAAATTCACAGAGACAGAAAGTAGGTCAAAGGTTATAAAAGACTAGGGGCAGATAATGGGAAATGATTGATGGATACAAGGTTTCTGTTTGGGGTGATGACAAATTCAGAAATAGATAGTGGTGATATTTGCACAAAATTGTGAATGTGATTAATGCTACTGAATTGTAAACTTGAAAACGGTTAAAATGGCACATTTTGTTATATATATATATAATAATTTTTAAAAAATCTAACAGGGAAAATCTAAAAATGGAACAGTCAAGCACTGGAATGTGACATTCTTCTGGTAAGTAGGCTAACAATAAAGACAAAACCACAAGTGATTATTTACTCAGATTAAAATAAATCTATAAAATAAAGGAATGGCACAATGGCACAAAGCAAAAAGAAATTACATGTGGATAATTTGATTTTGACATGCAATTTTTCTTTAAACTTTGACACAGGATTTTGTTGCCATATATATTCATGCAACCATAATATTGTGAAAGCTTCATGTTGATTTTCTATTTTTAAATGAACATACATAGAAGTTGAATCATGGAAAATTGCTGATATCCAAGCATATTTGATCTACAAAAGTAGAAACATAATAGGCCTAATGCAAACATAAAGATAGAGAATAAAATTTAATTATGAAAGTGTAATTAGAGTTGAAGGGCTAACAAAAATATAACTCAAAATAAAATCATTGGAGAAATGGAAAATGGAATGGAGAATAAGTGATAAAATCATATAACCCAAATATATGAAAGCAGTAACAGTTAACAATCATTACTTCTGGGTACTGACGAAGTCAGGGTAAGGACAGAGGTGGGAGAGAAAATACAGGTGGAGAAGGGAAAGATAGTTTATGGATTCCATTTTTCATTTAGAATCTATTTTTATCTTATGAATTCAGGTTTTTACCCACCTTTATTTACTTTATAATTTAAAGAACCAATTTTCACAATAAGAAGAATTCACATGAGGCCTTCTTGGGTCCATGCCAGTGTTATTGCCTGTGTCTTAATATCCTTTAGTACCTTATTAATCTGGCAGTTTTCCAAGATAAGCAGGAGAGCCTTAGGAATTGTCTCTGGGGATGTTTTGTAAATATCATAATGCAAAGGCACTGCCAACCACTTTTCATAAGGATCAAAGGATATGCACTTATGGTATAGCAGTACGAGGAAATCCATAGACATGCTCCCCAGTAAAACAATCTTAACTGGGGTAAAATGAGTTTTAAAAAATCATTTAAGTCATGTGTATTAGTTAGGGTTCTCTAGGAAAAAAAACCAACAGAAGTTACCAGCAAATATAAGATTTTATAAAACTATCTCATGCAAATGTGGAGATGCATGAGTCCAAACTCTGTAGGGCAGGATGCATGAGTCCAAATTCTGTAGGAAAGGCAGCAAGCTGGCAATTCTGATGAAGGTCCTTGATTTCCCCAGAAGAGGCTGGCTGGCTAAAGCAGAAATGAAAGTTCTCTCCCTTCTCCCAAAAAGTCTTCAACTGATTGGATTAAATACAGCTAATTGAATTATGTCATTGTGGAAGACATACCCTTCATTGATGTAATCAGCCACAGATGCAGTTGATTGACTGATGATTTGATATACCAATCTTCTGGTTTATTAATTAGCCACAAGTGTCCTTGCTGTAATGATTAGGCCAGTGCTTGCTTTACCAGACACCTGACACCATCACCTGGCCAAGTTGACACATGAACCTCACCATCACAGCATGCAACTAGGTGAATGAAACTTGAGGATATTATGTTGAGTGAAATAAGCCAGAAGCAAAAGGACAATTATTGTATGGTCTCACTAATATAACTAAATATAATGAGCAAACTCTGAGAATTAGGAAGTGCAGGTTAATAGGAGATAGAAAGTGGGCAGATATTGGGCAATCATGATTAAGAAGTACAGAATGTTCAATAAGCCTCATTATAAAAGAACCTAGATTGTAAGTTGTTCTAGTTTGCTAATGCTGCCAGAATGCAAAACACCAGAGATGGATTGGCTTTTATAGAAAGGGGGTTTATTTGGTTACACAGTTACAGTCTTAAGGCCATAAAGTGTCCAAGGTAACACATCAGCAATCAGGTACCTTCACTGGAGGATGGTCAATGGCATCTGGAAAATTTCTGTTAGTTGAGAAGGCACATGGCTGGTGTCTGCTCCAAAGTTCTGGTTTCAAAATGGCTTTCTCCCAGGACATTCCTCTCTATGCTGCAGTTTCTCCAAAATATCACTCTTAGTTGCTCTTAGGTCGTTTTTCCTCTCTTGGCTTCTCAGAAGCAAAAGCCTGCTTTCAGTGGCTGTCTTCAAATTGTCTCTCATCTGCAGTTACTCTCTCATCTCCTGTGCATTCTTCAAAGTGTCCCTCTTGGCTGTAGCTCCTCTTCAAAGTGTCACTCTCAGCTGCACTGAGTTCCTTCTGTTTGTCAGCTCATTTATATGACTCCAGTGACTTAATTTAGACCCACTCTGAATGGGTGGGGTAACACCTCCATAGAAATTATCCAATTAGAGTCATCACCCACAGTGGGTGGGGCACATTTCCATGCAAACAACCTAATCCAAATGTTCCAGCTTAATCTCTACTAATATGTCTGCCCCACAAAATTGCATCAAAGAATATGGCTTTTTTCTGGGGGACATAATACATTCAAACTGGCACATAAGCTCTTACAGCAGTCACATTTTTTCCTGAATTTTAACTGTTATTTCTAAATTCTAAGATGCTGTGCTCTTTGTATATAACCTGGTATTTCCCAGAACTTTAGGTTTCTGTGTGACCACTGAGTCTCAGAGTTAGAGTTCTGCAGCTCTGAAAGGCAGCATTACTCCATACAGAAACTGTAGAAGAAGCTGAAAGAAAAGATCAGACTATACTTAGAGATATGACTGAAAGGGATCTGGTTAGGATCAAGGTAAATCATAATACAGGGTGAAGGACGATATTGTCTGTATGTTAAAACTCCAACTTCTGTGTGAGACCAAAGAAAGAGATACTAATTTTGTCCAAAATTCAAATTTTCTGGAGCACACTATCTAATTTAATGTCGGGGTATTTAAACAACCTAATTACATGGACCCTAGAATAGGGAATGAGATCTTGCTGTTCTGAACAGGTTAATGTAATGCCCTGATACATTCCTGAGCATTTTGTGTAGAAAATAAAAAAGTGTTTGCAAAGTCCCCTTGAGGGACTGGAGAAAAAAAATGTGAAACTATTAAACTACTTCACCAGAGGAATTCCTGATATTCTCTCAAGCATTAGGGACTCCCAATTTAATAAGCCAAACCCTCAATCTTGAGGCTTGCCCTTTTGAAACTTACTTCTTCAATGGTGAAGTTAAGCCTACTTATAATTATGCCTAAGAGTCACCCCCAGAGAACCTCTTTTGTTGCTCAGATGTGGTCTCTCTCTCTCTTAGCCAACTCTGCAATAAACTCACTATCTTTCCCCCTCCATATGTGTGACATGACTCCCAGGGGTGGAAGCCTCCCTGGTGGAAATGTGAGATATGACTCTCAGGGATGGGGATGAGCCTGGCTCAAGCATCATGGAATTGATAATGGTTTCCTTACCAAAAGGAGGAAAAGAAATGAAACAAAATCAAGTTTCAGTGTTTAAGAGATTTCAAATAGAGTTGAGAAGTAATTCTGGAGGTTATCTTATACAAGCTTCAGTCAGGTATTGCAAATTGCCACAGTATGCCAAGCCCCAACCAACAGCATTCCTGAAAACTCTAAAAATATCTTGGGCTTTATGTAAGACTCTATAAATGTTTTACTTAGTAAGCTTTTTCAGAAACTTAAAGTCTCCAGATTGTTCCTATGCCAGATAAACCCTGAAACTGAGAGACACCAGCCTCACAAGAACATCAGGTAGTTTCATTCCTCTACCCCAAAATGTTGACATCCTTTTCCAGCACAAAGAAGCTAAAATGGTCATTGCCCAGATATCCCTGAAGATTAAGAGAATGATCAAATGAGAGGGAGGAAGTGTAACTGAGAAATTAGGATTTAACAAAAGATTATTACTACTGACTAATTATATAGATATTTCTTTTTAGTTTCTAGTGTATCAGAATAGCCAGAAGGAAACACTTGAAATTGTTAAACTGTAATCCAGTAGCCATAATCTTTGATAATGATTTTGTATCTGTATATCTTTCATTATGTGACCATGTGACTGTAAAAATTGTGTGACTGATAATCCTCTTATCTAGACCATGGGTAGATGAGTAATAAAATAAAGACATGCATGAAAAAATAGGTCAGGAATATGGGGGAAAATACCTCTATGTAAACTATGGATAATAGTTATAGTATTACTTGAATAATCTTTCATCAATTACAACAAATGCAACCACTGTTAAAAAATAGAATTACAAAAAATGTGTTATCAATTGTAATAAATTTTCCCCACCAAAGTATTTTGTTCATGATTGTTTAGTAAGCCCACAACTTCTCTAATTAAAAAAAAATTTTTTAAATAGCTTAAGTCTCTGGAAATTCTCTAAAAGCAAGGAGAAAATGAAAAAAAAAAAAACCCACTTATTTAAGAAAATCAGATAAATCTTCATAAGAACAGCAAAAATATGTGGCACTCCAACTATGGCCTGCTTCCACCTTTCTCAACCCCAGCTCAGCCTGACAGAAACTCCACTCTGGACAGATATGGTTGAGAAGAAAAGGGTCCTCTCCCCTGGTTATCAGTCAAGAGTTACTGCATCTCCTTGGGAGGAGAAGTTCTCCAGCATTTCTTATTATCTCCAACTCAGTGCAACCCCAGAGTAAACTTCACTGAGAAATCAGGGGCCTTCTTCTTTCAACAAGCTCACATTCATAGGAGAGAAGTTCCTCACAGAGATATCCAAGCTGAGAAGAGCACAAGCTACCACTCATATCTCATACCCAGCCTGTAAAGCAGAGATGTCAAGCTAAGAGAATTGGGCCAGAGTACCCATCCTGAGCTCTAAAACTGAGCTCAGAGTTTCCCCCCACCTAGGGGGGTAAGCAGACCATAAAAATAGAGAATTCCATGAAAGCAACTATCTAAGCTGTGGGCCAGCTAGTATATCAGAGAGTATGAGGCAATTACCCCACTGAGGAAATCTCTCCCAAAGTCAGAATAAACATCAAGATTGTCTAGAGGCAGATCTCTTTGTGTTTCTCTTTGAGCCTCTTGGATGTGGGCATGAATGTTTTTCAACAAATTTTGAAAGTTTTTAGGCATGAGTTCTTTGAAAATTTTTTCTATATCTTTCTCTCTGTCCTCCCCTTCTGATACTCTATTTAAAAAGAAATAACCAAAAAAAAAAAAAAAAAAAAAAAAAAACCTGCCTTGCATACAGGTCAGAATTTAATCAGATGGGACTGTGGAACAAATTATACCCCAGGAAATTGTTGAAAACAATAGAGAAATCATTAGGCAATTAATGCCTAACAGCTAGGTGTGATACCAACAGAGGCAGAAAGCTTAACAGAGAGATCATGGAAAGAAACAGCCAAAGAGAGTCTAGATAAAATCACTGTCATCATAAGGTTACACACCTAAAACTGTGTACAATGAGTACCAACATCAGATAATTTACATGTGAATATACAGACCTCACTAACATTTTCCAGCCAAGTCACTAGAAAAATAAACAAGCATAAAACAACGGCAGCCTCAAGTAAGACAGCGGCATAAGAAGCTTCAGGGATCTGGACACCCACACACCCAAAGGAGCTTTAAACAACCAACAAGAACTGGCAGAAACATCTTTCTCAAAGCTCCAGAAAACAGTTAGAGAACTGCAGAAAGTAAGCAAGCACTGAACAATGGAAAAGGCTACTTAAAAGTGGTACGATCCCTTGGAACACTGGCTGGTTGCTCCCCCACCCCTCATTGGCACAGCATGGGTCCTCGGTCCCAGTTCTGGAAGAAGCAGAGTGACTCTTATACACATACTGAAAGCATATATTTCTGGCCCAAACTCTCTGGTGGTGGCCTGAGGGACTTGCTGTGGTGGTTTGAAGCCATCTGTACCCCAGGAAAACATGTCCTTAAATCTAATCCATTCCTGGGGGTGTAAATTCATTTTAAGTAGAATCTTTTGATGAGGTAACTTCAGTTGAGGTGTGACTCACCTCATTCAGGATGGGATGTAATCCTATTACTGGAGGCCTTGGTAAATGGAATGAATACAGAGAGAGACAAAAGGCCACAGAAGCAAGAAGCTGCAATCAGTGAAACCCAGAAGAGAAGGGAGAGACAAGCAGATGCCACCATGTGACTTGCCATGTGGTAGGGGAGCCAAGGATTTCTGACAGCCAGTCTTCAGAACGAAACATGGACTTGATGATGCTTTGATTTGGAAATTTTCTAAGCTTCACAACTGTAAGGTAACAAATTTTCATTGTTGAACCCCAACCATTTCATGGTATTTGCTTTAAGCAGCTTAGGAAACTTACAGTGTTCCAAAGCTTGCCCTTCATGTTGGCTCACAGAGCTCTCCAACAGAAGGGTATGCTTGAGCAGTGAAGTGGCTTCTTGGGGTAAGGGATTGCTGGCTGTTGGTTGTAGTTCACAGAATACGGTGCTCTGGACCATGAGGAAAGTGTTTCCTAGGGAAGAGGGGCTATTCATACCTATGCAAATGGAGAAATTCCTAGGGCTAAATGTGCATGCCCAAGAAAAGACATATGCTTAGAAAGAACCAGGGAGGCCCTATGCTTTCACCTAGAGCTATTCTCTAAATGAATAGTATGGATAAGCTCTGAAGAAAGAACTCAGACAGGTCAATCTGCAAAGACTGGGAAAGGTGTTTTCTTTTTCTCATTTTTTTTTTTTTGTTGTTGGCTACTGTCATTCAAGGACAGCTCTGTCATAACACTGTCTGGACACAGTCTTAAGAAACAGATGACTCAGAGTGTAATTTCCAGTGATAGCACATTAAAATATCAAAATGTCCAGCTTTCAAGAAAAGGTTAAAAAACATACAAAGAAACAGGAAGTGACGGCCCCAGCAAATGAGAATATTAAAACATTAGAAACCATCAATGAGGAGAATCAGACCTGGGACATTTCAGACAAAGAATTAAAAAATTGTCCCAAATATGCTCAAAGAGCTAAAGGAGAATATGGACAAAGAACTAAAATCATGAAAATTACAGATGAAAATAAACAGAATATCAATAGAAATATGGAAATTATGAAAAGGAATCAAATAGAGCTGAATACCACAGTAACAGAAATCAAAAATTTTCTACAGGGATTCAATAGCAGATTGGAGCTGGCAGAAGAAAGAATCAATAAACTTGAAGACAAGACATTTGAAATCATCCTGTCTGAGGAGCAGAAAAAGTGAAGAATGAAGAAAGGTGGACCTGTGGGACACCATAAAGCCTACTGATAATATGCTATGATAAGATGACAAATATGGGTTTTGATATGTTGTGTTTTCATTTTCATTTCACTAAAGATATTTCCTAGTTTTTCTTCTGATTTCTTATTTGACCCATTGGTTCAGAGTGTGTTGATGTAATAAAGCTGCCCTTTTGTATATTCTCAGCTGGCTGGTTATCTCTGTTTGCGCCCCATCACCCAAAGAACCTTTATGTAATATCTGAAACACCCTCAGGGGACTTTTTCTTTTCAGTTAATGTGGTCATCAACTCCAGTATTTATGTTTTTTTTTTTTTTTTAATTTCTATCTCTTTACTGGGATTCTCATATTATTCATTCATTATTTTCCTGTTATTCTTTAGTTGTTTCTCTGTGTTTTCCTTTATCTCACTGAGCAGATTGAGGATCATTTTTTAAAGGCTTGTCTGGTAGGTCCAAGTATGTTCTTCATTGATGGCTTTTGAATTTTTGCCTTGTTCCTTTGGGTGGCCTTCATTTCTGGTTTCTTTATTTGTCTTGTAAACTTTTGTTGCACACTGTATGTTTTAATGTTTTAAGGTGTTAATCCTGGGATTTAGTCCCTGATGTGTCTGTTGCTTATGTTTGTTTCCAGATAATGGTATTACAGGGATATCCTTGAGTGTGAGGAGCAAACAAAAACAAATAAACCACTCCAAAACACTTTTCATAGTCATTTTAATTGGCTCTGATTTGGCTGGTGCCCTCCTTCAGAGTTTAGCCCTCATATCAAGAAGATCAGCCTGAGAGGAATGAGAAATGCTGAGTTCTCTCCATCTTTTCTGATCTTGTGTCTTTTTCTAATCTTGTGCTTGTTCATAGCCTCTGGAATTCTCCCACTTAACAGGAATTTGAAAGTACCCTGTACTCCCTATGAAATAGCCTTTTTTCCCCTCCCTGATGCTTTGTTGTATGCTTTAAAGTAGGCAATCCTTTGCCTTAGGCCATTTTGATTTAATTGTTCTTGTATTGCTTTAGTTGTCCACAAGCTTCTGCTGCCTGCAAGGCAAGTTCCGGGAGGTGGAGTCTGAGATGATTTTCCTGACTCAGTGTTTCAGGCTGCACCAACATACAGGCACCACCAACATACAGGCACCTTGGTATATACATAGAGGTTACTCTGCTTCCTCCAGAACCTGGCCAGGGGCCAAAAATGAGAGCATAGGCTGGCTCCACACTGCCCTGGGGATTTGTTAGGGGAGAGTTCAACAAGGGTGCGCTGAGAGTCCCCTACCATTTTTAAATCTGCATTTTTCTTGATTTGGCCCTCACTTGGTTATTGCAACCCTTTAACTGTTTTCTGTAGTTTTGAGGAAGATATCACTACCAGTTTTTAGTTAGTTGTTCAAAGGCTCTGGGAATGTCACCAGAATGTCTTACACTGCCATTTTGTTTGAATGGAACACATTTTTTTCAATGCCCAGTAGGTCAGTGTTCAGTTAGATTTACCTGGAGATTTCCATTTTCATAAATTTTTCTTATCTCCCCATGTTTTCATGCATTTTCTACCCACAGTTTGGTATCATGCACTGACCAACATATTTTAATTTGAGTAATTATCAAGATGACAATTTTTCCTTCACTTTTCTTTGCTTGGAGATGTTCTCCTTTAGTCTTCATTTTGAAAGTTACTTTCACTTAGCAGTTATTTTCTTTTAGCACTGGAAAGTTAATACATTTCAATCTGTGACTTGAAGTGTTTCATATATTTGGTAAATTCTCTGCCACTAATATTTTTATGTTTAATATTAATATTATATATCTTATAATATCATGAATACTATTATTTTATACAGATACATTAATTTGGGAAAATTAATTATTTTTTATAGTCTTATACAATGTAAAGTAATACAATATAATAGATTATTATAGCATGTATTGTTACTATTTATTAACAATGTTATCATTGTTTTATTCAATCAATAATCATTTAGATTTACTCATGTATATAACCTTCTGTTGCTCTTTTTACATTCATGCATCCGCTATCAACCACCTGGGATAATCTTTTATCAACATGGAGAACACATTATGATATTTCCTTTTATTTATATATTCCGGTGACAATTTCTTTTCTTTTTTTTTTGTTTTTTGTTTTTTTTGTTTTTTATCTGAAGATGTCTTTGTTTTGTCTTGATTTTTGAAGGGTATTTCACTGAATATAGAATTCTAAGTTGGCTTTTTTTTCTCTTAGCACTTTAGGAATAACAAGTTCTTATGTTCTGTTGTCTATTGTTTTTATTAAGATGTAAACTGTCAGTGTTTTTCTTGTCCCTTTGAAGGTAAGATATCTTTCCTTCTGGCTACCTTCACAATTTTTTTTATACTCATTATGTGCTAGTTATTAAATATTGTCTCTCTGCTCCAAATATTCCCTCTGTACTCTGCTTTGTAATGCAGGTACTGAGACTCTGCAAACTGTATTTCCCTTTTCTGGATGGATCCCCACTAAGTGCAAACAATAATAAGTATGTAGAGGGGACTGAAAGGCAGAAGCAATAAGAAGGGATGTGCTCACCATCACCCTAGCACTCCTCCTTCCCCTGACATTGGCAGTTGATTCTGTTTCTCAGTGTTCTCTATACTACCAGACTGGCATTAATAAACTCCCCCAGAACACCAGCTACCTAGCAGCTCCTCCTCATAGGTCTGAGACGTATCTTATAGAAGTCCTCATCTGATTTCCTGAAATACCCACAAAGTTATGCAGTGAATTATGCTCAGATATTTGTGTCCCATTTTAGTAGGGCCCTTGCTCCAGCTTTCTACATTCTGATAATTCCACACTCTTCCCTTTATTCCTCCATGGGGCTTCCTTAAGTTACTATTTCCATGTTACCTCAGTGCTCCAGTGTTGTCTTTACACTTCTCCAAAAGCTATTTAACTAATCACCCATATTACTAGTAAATGTTTTCAAAATAATTGTGGCATGTAATGTACCCATGTCATTTCCTTTATTCTTTGCTAGAATTTGAGGTAACTCATGTATTTGTAATTTATGTCTTTCTTCAATTTTACAATTTTTAACCAATATTATTTTATATATTGCTTTTGCCTATTCACTCTCTTGTTTCCATTTAGGAGTACACTTCCATATATATTAGCCCTTTATGATGCCCCCAAGTCTTTTTTTGTTTGTTTTTTTTTAGACTTTTCTGTATTTTTCATTCTTTTGTCTCTCCATGTCTCATTCTTGAATTTTACTTGTGACCTATTTGCAGTTTCTTAATTCTCTTGTGATGTATATTGAATCTGCTATTAAACAAAATTTTATTTAATTTTTATAGGTTTGAAAGCAATGGCTCTTTCTTTTAAATATCAGTTTCAGAAGAACGTGAAATCCAATGCTCGCTCACATGAAGTAACTCCAATACATACTTTGTGCTTCCACAGGGATATTTAAATAAACTTGCTTAGTGCCACATTTGGGGAGAAAAGTCTTATTTTTGTTTCATTTGAAAAGTACTCTTTTATCTATTACATTGATGATGCATTGTTGACACTTCAATGGAAAGAATGACTCAAAACTGCATTGATGACTTGTCCATTCCTGTAAGAGAAAAACTTATATTTTAAAATATACTCTAGCTTTAGGTTAGACTGGATGTTTGTAAGGACAATGTCTTATTATTTTACCTCCTCTTCACAAATTATTTTTCTGACAAATTTTGGAATCAGCATTGATATCTTTTTGAAAATGTCATTTGATTGAAATTGTATTCAATTTGTAAGTTAAATGGTCTTCTCTAAGATTCTATTTATACATGACATGTTTAATTAACTTCTGTAAAAATTTATAGTATTCTTTTTGTGTTTTTTGACATTTCTGGTAAATTTTATTTCCAATTATGTTACAGTTTTTGCAACTAAGATGAAAAAACTTTTTGTTTCCTAACATTTTTGAATTGGCTATTTGTGAAACATAAACTTATTGATTTTGTACATAATTACCTTGAATAATGTTTAAATATTAATTATAAATCACATAATTCTTCAATTTAAAAGTAGAAAAATAAAGATCATAATAATAAAATGAAGACCACCTTCCTTCTCAAATATGTATGCATATTATTATTAATTTTAAAGCTAGAACTTCATACTCAAAATATTGAAAAAAATCATGTTTCTGACATTAAGGACTACCACAATTATCTAATAATTATATTTTCTCATCTCTTGGCTTACTAGAAATATAATTCATTTCATTATTTGATTTTTTTTTTAGTATTTACCTATATTTCACTTCCTGTATACTTTAAAGTATACTTTAAGTATGCTATTATTCAGTAGCCTACAGATTTGTTTTGGATACTCCATAATTTATTAAAAAGTGAAATAGGTCTGCAGTGTGTGTGTGTGTGTGTGTGTGTGTGTGTGTGTGTGTGTACATAAGAGAGATGAAGAGGGAGAGAGAAAGAAATCGATGTTAAACATTGGTATCAGAGTTATATGAGACACTTAAAATAAACTTTCAAACTGTTCATCTCTGCATGTCCTGCAGAGGACATGTATAAATAATATACAGATATGAATAATAAATAATATGAATAAATTTTAATATATATAAACAATATGGAAAGTGCTAGTTCCTTGAAATTTAAAACTTCAATTTAAAATAATCTCAGTCAAGGGCCTCTTTGGGCTATAATTTTTAATCATCTTTAAAATTTTTTAGTGACTATTGACTTAATCAGCACTTATCATTTTTATGAAGGGGTTTTACAAATATTTATCTTTCAAAATAGGTGTTCATTTTATTTAGATTTTCAGAAATATTGATGTAAAGTTGTTGATGGTAGTGTCTTCCAATTTAAAGTTTTAAATTTCTGAGTGCATCTCCCAACATGTTCCTATTAAAGTTTATTTGTATTTTCCTTCATTTCATGATGGATTGCCAGAGAATTGCCTTTTCTATTGAAAGAACAACTTCTTAATATTATCAGTTATCTCATTTCTAAATTTCTATACTTTTTCTTAAAACTATTCCTTCTTTTCTATTGTTATTCTTTTATCCTAAGTTCTTGTGCCAAAGACTTTTTTTATTATTTTCAGTATTTATGGTCTTTCATTTTTAGATTTTTCTGTATTTTCTTTTTACTCCAGGTTATTAAAATATAATAAAGTGTTTTGGAATTTTTTTGCTATTTTTGTTATTCTTTATATCTAGTTTGATTTAATTATTATCAAAGGAAATGATGAGTATATTTTCTACTTTAATGAATTATTTTATAATTTCTTAATTTCTGAATATCACATT